>NC_054384.1:110040706-110310706 GCF_017654675.1 Xenopus laevis | reverse complement strand
TTTCTGTCACTCCCCTCCCTCTCCATCATCACTCCCCTCGGTCGTGGGTGGGGGGGGATCGTGGCCAGGTTGCCTGGCCCTGGCCAAGCTGATATTCCTCCCCCTGCAGATCAAACACAGGGGCCACAGCTATTAAAACTACAATTCCCAGCATTCCTCAGCATGTACAGCCACAAGGTGAACATTGTGTGTCCCTGATGGGAGGGTGTTATATTAGGGTGAGTTCAGTACAGTGAATGCCACTAACTTGCCTGTTGTTTTACTCCCCAGCTGAGCAACAAGCAGAGGAAAGATCAGCAACGGCAGGAGAAGAAGAAGCGGCAGGAGGAACGCCACCGTCAGAAGGTGCAGGAGGGCCGGGGGAAAGTGGCACAAAACAACAGACAAGAGACTGAGAACTCACAGGTCACCATGGTAAAGGCTTTTGAAGCTCTGAATATCTAAGATCCCATTGGACTTGGACTCAGAATTGTGTTCTGCAGAGAGTGTCATTACTTATCTGCCTCATTCCTAACCCTGCAGTATTCTCCCTGAGAGACGATACAAGACTTAGCATGCATGCTGGGACGTCGCATCACCTCTGCCTTGCACTTTGCATTAAAACTACGCGGTTTAATAAATTATATTTTTAAATAAAAAATGATTATTTTCTTTTGGAATCAGAAGGCAGCATCCAGGGTTAATGTATATCAGGTTGTATCCAAGGACAAACTTTGGTTTCCCCACAGTTCAGCACTTGCAGGTCCTCCTCCACCTGTTTGAGACGATCTCCAAGTACAGAAAATAAAGTGCTAGAATCCTCAAAAATTCATTGAGGAGGGGGATTTAACAGAAAGAATAAAATATAGTATAGTATTTTTTTTAAAAAAATTTTTTTGTGTTTTAAAAAACAAAAAATTTTTTTTAAAAAAAAAATACTATACTATATTTTATTCTTTCTGTTAAATCCCCCTCCTCAATGAATTTTTGAGGATTCTAGCACTTTATTTTCTGTCCAGGGTTAATGTGCTTTCCTTATGATCCTACAGTATCAAGAGGATACATTATGGGATTTCTGCATTGAGTAGAACTCTATCTGAACTTGGGCCATACTACACAGGGCAATAAAAGCCAGGGACAGGCTGGGCTACTAGAAGATCTCCCATGGGCCTCATCCCAGGAGAATTCCCATCAAACCATCTTTATTCCCACACTGGGCCTATATAAAAACCATTTGTGCCGAGCTCTGTCTAATTGCTGTGAGAGTGCACCCAGGGTGTCTGGTTCTCTGGCAGGTTAAAGGAATAGTTCAGTGTAAAAATAAAAACTGAGTAAATAGATAGGCTGTGCAAAATAAAAAATGTTTCTAATATAGTTAGTTAGCCAAAAATGTAATGTATAAAGGCTGGAGTGATTTGATGTATAACATGTCAGTCAGAACTCTACTTCCTGCTTTTCAGCTCTCTTGGTTTACACTGACTGGTTACCCTGGCTACCAGGCAGTAACCAATCAGAGACTTGAAGGGGGGCACACGGGTCATTTCTGTTGCTTTTGAATCTGAGCTGAATGCTGAGGATCAATTACAAACTCACTGAACAGTTATGTCCCATGTGGCCCCCCTTATAGTCACTGACTAACTCAGAGTTAGAGAGCTGAAAAGCAGGAAGTTGGATTCTGGCTGTTTTATTAGACATCTGTTCACTCCAGCCTTTATACATTACATTTTTGGCTAACTAACTATATTAGATACATTTTTTATTTTGCACACTCAAATAACTGATTCCAGTACAAACAAAATCTAACAAAATAACTGCCTTTTGCACAAATCCTGCATGTAGAGAGACATGATGTCTGGTGAGTTTAATAGAGTGACCTCTAATACATCTTCTAGGCAAAAGGAGCCCCCCTATAAGATATATTGGATGTAACTGTCAGTGAATATCTGACACCCAACTGCTGCATGAAGACAGAATGAAGAGAAACAGATGCTGAGAGAGGTAAACTTGATCATTTCAGAAACAATACAGAATATTTAATTAATTGAGTCTTATATTAAATTTTCATTTTCGCGATAGTTCCCCTTTAAGTAGCTGGAGCTCATTAGACTCTGAAAAGAAACAGTGCAAAGCACATTCACTATTGACCTCTCCCAATTGTCTCCACCAGACCCACATTCCCTCTACTCTCATATTAACAACCTGCAGAAATGAGCACGAGACCTCCGGCTGTCTGGGACACTCTCTTTTATTCCAACTCTCTCTGCCAACCTGCAGCCTGGAAATAATTCCCTCTGTCTGAGGATACGGCTAAACCCAGAGGAATTTAAGGTCAGGGCTCAGCAAGAAAATAGATGTTAAATCAGAGGCAAAGCGAAAAGTGGTTTGTTCCATAGTGGAAAGAAGAGACGGAGGAGAATTTGCTGGTGAGGAAAAGAAATTACTCAGGATGAGAAGAAATCTCCCTGAAGCTAATGAATTTATTTATAATAAAATATTCTATTTGCTGGGGGAGATGAAAGGGTTTTGGGGGTGGGACATTGGTGCTGTGTATCAGGAGCTCCTGGGGGCCACACTTAACTGCTGCGTAGGGAAGATTTATTCACGCTCCCTAACCATATAATACCAGACATTCTCTGATTGAACATTTTTCTTCCCTTCCTGAACTGAGATTTGCCCCAAACATTTAGGATAGGACTACACGGACGTTTTCTTGCTGAAGACACTGGGTACCACTTGTGTATTATAAGGGATAATGTACCCCCTACTGTAAATGATAAGGATATTAGAAGTCACTGAGGGGTTGTTCTGTGACCATATAAAGGCACAAGGCTGCAGGCTGAGTTATACAGGGAACTCTGAGTATCACTCATGTATTATAAGGGATAATGTACCCCCTACTGTAAATGATAAGGATATTAGAAGTCACTGAGGGGTTGTTCTGTGACCATATAAAGGCACAAGGCTGCAGGCTGAGTTATACAGGGAACTCTGAGTATCACTCATGTATTATAAGGGATAATGTACCCCCTACTGTAAATGATAAGGATATTAGAAGTCACTGAGGGGTTGTGACCATATAAAGGCACAAGGCTGCAGGCTGAGTTATACAGGGAACTCTGAGTATCACTCATGTATTATAAGGGATAATGTACCCCTACTGTAAATGATAAGGATATTAGAAGTCACTGAGGGGTTGTTCTGTGACCATATAAAGGCACAAGGCTGCAGGCTGAGTTATACAGGGAACTCTGAGTATCACTCATGTATTATAAGGGATAATGTACCCCCTACTGTAAATGATAAGGATATTAGAAGTCACTGAGGGGTTGTTCTGTGACCATATAAAGACACAAGGCTGCAGGCTGAGTTATACAGGGAACTCTGAGTATCACTCATGTATTATAAGGGATAATGTACCCCCTACTGTAAATGATAAGGATATTAGAAGTCACTGAGGGGTTGTTCTGTGACCATATAAAGGCACAAGGCTGCAGGCTGAGTTATACAGGGAACTCTGAGTATCACTCATGTATTATAAGGGATAATGTACCCCCTACTGTAAATGATAAGGATATTAGAAGTCACTGAGGGGTTGTTCTGTGACCATATAAAGGCACAAGGCTGCAGGCTGAGTTATACAGGGAACTCTGAGTATCACTCATGTATTATAAGGGATAATGTACCCCCTACTGTAAATGATAAGGATATTAGAAGTCACTGAGGGGTTGTTCTGTGACCATATAAAGACACAAGGCTGCAGGCTGAGTTATACAGGGAACTCTGAGTATCACTCATGTATTATAAGGGATAATGTACCCCCTACTGTAAATGATAAGGATATTAGAAGTCACTGAGGGGTTGTTCTGTGACCATATAAAGGAACAGGTCATGTCACACCAGTGTCCAGCCAATCCCCTGGCTTCTTGCACTGTGTATATGGTGTCTTGATGAAATCATTACAATTGTGCAGTGTAACAACCCTTGTCCCTCTTCTGATACAAATTCACAAATGATTTCATTTCTCTGGGAGATGACTTTGCTTTATTACAAAGTACAAGCACATAACAAGCAATGCGGGTGTCCCACAAAGTCAGTGTTGGGCGAAACTAACACTCGGGAGTGGGTCCAACACACTTATTCCTTCCATGCACTGAGTACTGCTGGGAGTAGTTGTTGTTGTGTTGCTTGAAGCAGAGCACCGCCTCCCGGTCGCACTCACACACCTGCTGGGAGCACTCGCTGTTCTTCGGAGAGTCTGTTGGAAGCAAAATATCTTAATGAAGACCAACTGCAAAATCGCTTGGTGTGTCTCCCTCTGCAATGAAACCTCATTTAATGTTTACTTCCCCTTTAACAATCAGTGTCATGCCATGTGGCGTACTTTATTGTCTGTCATCCCAATCACAAGTACTGTATATATACAGAATATTTATATGTTAAAAGTGTCACAACTAATGAAAATGGAGGAAATCTCACACAGATTGTGTGGTTCATGGGGGCAGCCATGTTTGTCTCTACCCAACTGGCTTCCTGTACAATCCAGGAAGTGCAACTGTCAGGCAGTCAGACTGCCAACCAAACTGGGAATACAGAGTTCAGCCAATTGCAATATAAAATGTATTTATATAGATATGTTATATATTAGTGACCCCCTTTTTCAAGAGGACCAGCATGCATTGCAGATAAAGGTCCCATGTAAAAGGCTGGGCCAAGAAAGCATTGGGTCTGTTGGTGTAAAACAGAGAACTGGTCAGTGCAACACTGAGGTCACAGCCCGATTGTAAGCTCTACTGTCAAATTATCATTGTCTTACCACAGCTCACGGTTCCATTCTTGATGCGGAATTCATAGCGTCTCCATTTAGGGTTACACCCCAATTCGGACATTCGGTCAAAGCAGCAATCGTGCACATGGCAGCACCTGCAGACAGGTAAGTAGTATCATAAGGAGGAGGAGAGGGGCGCAGAGATGGAGCAATGAGGAGGCGGAGCAGATACAGAGTGAGGGAAGGAGTGGGGAGGAGACAGAGGACATGGAAATGGGGATCAGGAGAGGGAAAGGTTCTTATTGGGTACAGAGATAGGAAAGGATTGGGGAGGCACAGAGGCAGAGAAGGAGTGGGGTCGAGAATTCTCTAAAGAGAAAGCCTATATCACACAAAAAAAGTCCCGCATAATAGGAAAACTGCTGAGTGTGGAAATATCATCGCAAAGAATGAGGCACAATTAGGGTTGCCATCTTTGTAAAAAAAAATTACCGGCCAGCGGGAAGAAGGAACTAGAGGGGAGGGTCGTGACGCAAAAAGGGGCGGGCCATTATACAAAAAGGGGTGGAGCTGCATCACAAAAGGGGCGGGCCACTTTGTGCGAGGGCAAGATCAGGATGGAAAGGTAAGTTTCCACCGGAGGGCAAGGGCTTTTGTTAGGTGTATTACAAATTACCGGCTACTACATTGCCTGTAAATTTGTAATACCGGCCCCGGCCCTGGCAGGTGTTTTACCGGCTAGGCACAGACACAAAAAAATAAACAAAACAAAAAATACAAAAGAAAAAACAAAAACTGTGTGACTTCTATCAAAATTTACCAAAAGAGGGGGTAGATCCTACCTCCCTGTCCAATAGGACAAAAAATAACAGCGGTGAGGAGGAAGTCATGTGATCTTATAGGTCATGATTCATTTTCATTGGCTGTGTTATAGGTCCAAAGGAAAAGGAATTTCCTGTATAGAGATCAGCGCCTAAGGCAATGGAAATTGAGAAACCAATAAAGTGCAGTGTGTTTATGTAATTAGGGAATCACCCAGTGCTCCAAAAAATTGATTTCTACGGGAGTGTTTCCCCTTCCTTTTGTGTTTTGGGTGCAAGCTGTTTACTGACAGCAGCATTCCCTTCTCACCTATCCACAAGTAGGATATTGTTTTTCTGTACCTTGCCTTGACTCCTAGTCTGACTTCTAAAGTAGGTTAGGATCCATGTTGGTACCACTACAGAAAGTTTCAGGACTCCAGAATGGCATCAGTATTGGCAAGTACTAGCCTGGGACTCTCCTGCTTCATGGCAGTTAAAACCCAGAACAGCAGCCCCTGTTATATTTCCAACCTCCTGGTCTGGGAGCAGGCCTGGACTGGGAGTTAAAATAGGCCCTGCCAATCCAAGTACACAGAGGCCCAAAGAGCCCCCTACCAGCCCACTATATGGTGACTTTCTATGGAACCATACAGCAGCCCCTCTGGCATTTGCCAGAACCCCCAGATTGCCAGTCCGGGCCTGTCTGGGAGGGGCAATACTGCCCGTGTGTACTGACATGTTGGGACTAGGAGAAAAGGAATTATGTCATGAAGGTAAGTAAAATTCTCATTATTTTACAGGGATATATATAATATATATATATATGGAGGGACACACAGAAGAAAACCACAAATTGTTTCTTTATCAAACCTCAATCTCATTTTTTACCCATTGATCCTGAACCCCAGTAATTACGATCGGTCTTGTAAGAACCTTGTGTCATCAGCTCAAATCATATGGGCTACATATTTGGCTACATCGGGCTACAGAAAGAAATGTGTCAGAAATTGGGGTAGAACGTGGAGAGGCTCAGAAATTGGGGTATGATCAGGCAGGGGACAAAGAGGTGCCCTGATATCATGAAGGAGAGAAGAAAAGCAGATGTGGCAAAGAAAAGTAAGGAACATGGAGCTGGTGGAGAAGGCGCATAACTGTTGGTTTTAGTGGGGGAGGCAAGTTTGGGCAGAGATATGGGGAAAAGGCAAAGCACAAAATGGAGAAGGAGCATATAGGAGACACAGAGGGCTCAATCATTGGGGGCATGAGTGAGGATGTAACTATGAGGTAAATAAGGCATGGATATGGGCAAGGAATTGGGGTGGAGTTAAAGAGGGGTGCAGATAGGGAAAAGTAGAGAGAAGGTAGAAAGGGGGGGATGGAAATAGAGGGGGCTCACAAATAGGGGGTAAGAGGCAAATGACTAACCGAATTTAAAAGGTGAAGGCAGATAGGGTAGACAGAAAAGGGAGGCACCAAATAGTTCACAGACATTGGAGTCAGAAAGTGGCACAGACATTGGAGTGGGAAGAGGCACAGAGAAGACACAGCCATTGGGGTGGGAAGAGGCATAAAGAGGGCACAGACATTGGGGTGGGAAGAGGCATAAAGAGGGCACAGACATTGGAGTGGGAAGAGGCACAGAGAGGGCACAGAAGAGACAGGTCACACAAATAGGAATATGTTTCATGATCTCATCTTGATGCAGTTGGACTATAGAGCTGACACCTTTGCTTCGGAGGCAGAGGTAAGTGGAAAAGGCTGATCTACAGTTCTAGAGTCAGGGTTTTCAAACCTACATCTGTCCAGTTGGGGGTTGCTGGGAATTGTAGTTCAACAACAGATGGAGAGGTGCATGTTGATATCCCTGATTTATGTTTCTACCCCACTCCTTGCTCCCAATCCACAGATGCAGGTTCTGAATCCCTAACTAAAGACAATGGACTTCACAATGTCACAGAACCAAGCTGGGCAATCAGCCGGCCTCACTCACCAGTCAATTTCATCTGTAGGGGGGCCATGTCCCCCAAACCCACAGTGACACCCGTAGAAAGCATAACCTCTAATTGGTGCTCTCCCTGTGATGAGTCTAGTCATTAGTCCGAACTCCAACAGGCTTCCTTGGGTCCCTATGAGAACTGCAAGAGACCAAACACAGGATGAGTGTCCCAAACTTTACCAACAGTATGGCACCTCCTCCTCCCATATGTATAAAAACAAATATACAGAGAAGGAATGTTCTGGGCACACAATAAGCTATACCCTCATACTGTACTGTCTAAGGGAATCAATATGGCACCTCCTCCTCCCATATGTATAAATACAATATACAGAGAAGGAATGTTCTGGGCACACAATAAGCTATACCCTCATACTGTACTGTCTAAGGGAATCAATATGGCACCTCCTCCTCCCATATGTATAAATACAAATATACAGAGAAGGAATGTTCTGGGCACACAATAAGCTATACCCTCATACTGTACTGTCTAAGGGAATCAATATGGCACCTCCTCCTCCCATATGTATAAATACAAATATACAGAGAAGGAATGTTCTGGGCACACAATAAGCTATACCCTCATACTGTACTGTCTAAGGGAATCAATATGGCACCTCCTCCTCCCATATGTATAAATACAAATATACAGAGAAGGAATGTTCTGGGCATACAATATAAAAGTGATAATAAAAGAGAATATACTTTGTGTTTATATTGTCAGTAACATGATGTTGGAGTTTTGTACAAAGTACTAATCCCCGCATGGCTGCAACAAACCCAAAACAAGAAAAGCAATCATTAGGCTAAACAATTTTTCCCACAGAATTTACACTCATTTGAGCCACTCACCTAGCCATACGGAGAGGAGAAATAGCCACGCTGTCATCTGTAGCTCTTACCAGGCATAAAACCAGAAGACACAACGAGCTGTCTGTAACCACAAACTTTCCCTTTATAGTAACACAAGGAGGATTAAAGGGGACTCCACCCAAAAACTTAAATAAAATATTGCTCTAAGCAACTTCCTAATATACATTAATTCCTCATTCTAATTGGGTTTATAATTATATCATTGCTATTGTGTGCCCTTTGTGTCCCTTCTCTGGTAATTTGTATTTATACATATGGGGGAGGAGGTGCCATATTGATTCCCTTTAGACAGTACAGTATGAGGGTATAGCTTATTGTGTGCCCAGAACATTCCTTCTCTGTATATTTGTATTTATACATATGGGAGGAGGGAGGTGCCATATTGATTCCCTTAGACAGTACAGTATGAGGGTATAGCTTATTGTGTGCCCAGAACATTCCTTCTCTGTATATTTGTATTTATACATATGGGAGGAGGAGGTGCCATATTGATTCCCTTAGACAGTACAGTATGAGGGTATAGCTTATTGTGTGCCCAGAACATCCCTTCTCTGTATATTTGTATTTATACATATGGGAGGAGGAGGTGCCATATTGATTCCCTTAGACAGTACAGTATGAGGGTATAGCTTATTGTGTGCCCAGAACATTCCTTCTCTGTATATTTGTATTTATACATATGGGAGGAGGAGGTGCCACATTGATTCCCTTAGACAGTACAGTATGAGGGTATAGCTTATTGTGTGCCCAGAACATTCCTTCTCTGTATATTTGTATTTATACATACGGGAGGAGGGAGGTGCCATATTGATTCCCTTAGACAGTACAGTATGAGGGTATAGCTTATTGTATGCCCAGAACATTCCTTCTCTGTATATTTGTATTTATACATACGGGAGGAGGGAGGTGCCATATTGATTCCCTTAGACAGTACAGTATGAGGGTATAGCTTATTGTGGCCCAGAACATTCCTTCTCTGTATATTTGTATTTATACATATGGGAGGAGGAGGTGCCATATTGATTCCCTTAGACAGTACAGTATGAGGGTATAGCTTATTGTGTACCCAGAACATTCCTTCTCTGTATATTTGTATTTATACATGTGGGAGGAGGGAGGTGCCATATTGATTCCCTTAGACAGTACAGTATGAGGGTATAGCTTATTGTGTGCCCAGAACATTCCTTCTCTGTATATTTGTATTTATACATATGGGAGGAGGGAGGTGCCATATTGATTCCCTTAGACAGTACAGTATGAGGGTTTAGCTTATTGTGTACCCAGAACATTCCTTCTCTGTATATTTGTATTTATACATATGGGAGGAGGGAGGTGCCATATTGATTCCCTTACACAATACAGTATGAGGGTATAGCTTATTGTGTGCCCAGAACATTCCTTCTCTGTATATTTGTATTTATACATATGGGAGGAGGAGGTGCCATATTGATTCCCTTAGACAGTACAGTATGAGGGTGTAGCTTACTGTGTGCCCAGAACATTCCTTCTCTGTATATTTGTATTTATACATATGGGAGGAGGGAGGTGCCATATTGATTCCCTTAGACAGTACAGTATGAGGGTATAGCTTATTGTGTGCCCAGAACATTCCTTCTCTGTATATTTGTATTTATACATATGGGAGGAGGAGGTGCCATATTGATTCCCTTAGACAGTACAGTATGAGGGTGTAGCTTACTGTGTGCCCAGAACATTCCTTCTCTGTATATTTGTATTTATACATATGGGAGGAGGGAGGTGCCATATTGATTCCCTTAGACAGTACAGTATGAGGGTATAGCTTACTGTGTGCCCAGAACATTCCTTCTCTGTATATTTGTATTTATACATATGGGAGGAGGAGGTGCCATATTGATTCCCTTAGACAGTACAGTATGAGGGTATAGCTTATTGTGTGCCCAGAACATTCCTTCTCTGTATATTTGTATTTATACACCCTCTTTTACTCCAGCAACATGGAGCATACAATTGCATTATTGTGTAAATATCTGTAAGATGTAAATGTAGATTCATTCTGCCATCCCACCAATGGAAACTTCTTGAGTTCTACTTCTATAAATCTGCACTGGACAACATAAAATCCATGCCCCCCAACCCATGTATCAGAACAGCCCGACTCATGACACTAAATATACTCGCCTTATACAAACAGGCCTCCTGTGTGACATTTACTCGCTCCCCCCAATGCGGCACAAGAGGAAGAAACAGACGCAATGGCTCAGGCGACTGAAGGACACGGTGGATGATTCCCGGCAGGTCTCCTGGCCATGAAAGTGGTTTAACCTGATTTTAATTCAGTTCCTTTGGGGGGTAAACGACATTGAGTGTAACTGTATCTCATTAGGAGAAAATGTTTGGAACAATGAGGTTAATTACCATTTAATTGAGATTCTGAACTTCAGTCCTGGAAAGATCTAGAATAATAGCTTGACATTTCTTGCGTTTAAATATGGGAGTAAATCAGATCAAAAATGAGTAAATGATTGATGAGCAACAAGGAAGTATTTGGGGAGTTGGCACTTACCTTCTGATTTCTCCGGGTCCTTCAATTGTTTGCACTTAAAAGCAGGACTTAAAAAGGAAACAGAAAATTGATTTTGGGATATCAAAGCTTTTTGACTCCCCCCCCACTGCATTCATACCTGAGGGACAGGGGAAGACGATGGTGGAACCTCAGGGACAGGGGAGACAGTGGTGGAACAAGAAGAACAGCGTAAGATGATGGTGGACCTTGCAGGACAGTGGGAAATGTTGGCAGAATCTAATGGACAGAGGAAGATGTTAGTGGAATCTGATGGGCAGGGGAAGACGATGGCGGAACATGAGGAACAGGGTAAGATATTGGTAGAACCTGCGGGACATGGAAAGAAGATGGTGGAACCTGAGGGAGAGGGGAAAATATTTGTGCAACCTGCAGGACAAGTGATGACGTTGGTGAAATCTGAGGCACAGGGGAAGATGTTGGTTCACATTTGGGACATGGGGAGATGTAGGTGGAACCTAAGTGACAAGGGGAAGACAATGGTGGAACCTGAGAAACAGGGTAAGATATTGGTGGAAACTGAGAAACAGGGTAAGATATTGGTGGAAACTGAGGGACATGAAAAGAAGATGGTCGAACCTGAGAGACAGAATATGGTGGACAGGGGAAGATGTTGGTGAAACCTGAGGGACATGAAAAGAAGATGGTGGAACCTGAGGGAGAGTAGAGATGTCGCGAACTGTTCGCCGGCGAACTTGTTCGCGCGAACATCGGGTGTTCGCGCTCGCCGGAAGTTCGCGAACGTCGCACGACGTTCGCCATTTTGGGTTCGCCATTGTTGGCGCTTTTT
This sequence comes from Xenopus laevis, assembly GCF_017654675.1. Taxonomy (NCBI): domain Eukaryota; kingdom Metazoa; phylum Chordata; class Amphibia; order Anura; family Pipidae; genus Xenopus; species Xenopus laevis. The sequence goes on along the minus strand of NC_054384.1, from coordinate 110,298,937 downwards.
TTTGCCCTCTCACCCCAGACCAGCAGGTACATGGCAGCCAATCAGGAAGCTCTCCCCTGGACCACTCCCCTTCCCTATAAAAACCGAAGCCCTGCAGCGTTTTTTCACTCTGCCTGTGTGTGCTGAAGAGATAGTGTAGGGAGAGAGCTGCTGCCTGTTAGTGATTTCAGGGACAGTTGAAAGTTTGCTGGCTAGTAATCGTTTTGATACTGCTCTGTTATTGGAGGGACAGAAGTCTGCAGGGGTTTGAGGGACATTTAAGCTTAGGTAGCTTTGCTGGCTAGTAATCTACCTTCTACTGCAGTGCTCTGTATGTAGCTGCAGTGGGCAGCTGTCCTGCTTCTGATCTCATCTGCTGACTGCTGCAATAACAGTAGTCCTTGTAAGGACTGCTTTTATTTATTTTTTTGTTGTTTTACTACTACTACTACTACTACTATAAGAGCCCAGTGCTATTAGTCTAGCAGTGTTGGGGAGTGGGACTGGTGTGCTAATCTGCTGCTCCTAGTAGTTCAGCAGCACCAACTTTAATTTTTTTTTTTTAATATTCATTTTTTTTTTATTTTACTTTTTTTTATTTTACTACCGCTGTAGTAGTGTATAAGTTGACCTTTTAGGCATTATTTGCCCTGTAGGCATTATTTGCACACTGTTTTCTTCAACCCGCCATCTAGCTGTGTGACCTTGTTCACATTCTGTCTAAATATCCATAATATTACCGTCTCCAGAAAAAACACCGGAGTGACTTTTTTCAAGCAGCCATAATATATTTTACGTAATCCGTATCCACCGCTGTAGTAGTGTATACGTTGACCTTGTAGGCATTGTTTGCCCAGTTTTTTTGGCCGCAGCCACTGAAGCACAGAGGCCAGAAAAAATATGCCATATAAATGCTGAAAATAGTCATTTTTTGCCATACGTTGACTCAACGTATATGGCAAAAAATGACTATTTTCAGCATTTATATGGCATATTTTTTCTGGCAACTGTGCTTCAGTGGCTGCAACCAAAAAAACTGGGCAAACAATGTCTACAAGGTCAACGTATGGCGAAAAATGACTATTTTCAGCATTTATATGGCATATTTTTTCTGGCAACTGTGCTTCAGTGGCTGCGTCCAAAAAAACTGGGCAAACAATGCCTACAAGGTCAACGTATGGCAGTTGTTTAAAGAGAACAGTAGATTACTAGCCAGCAAAGCTACCTAAGCTAAAATGTCCCTCAAATCCCTGCAGACTTCTGTCCCTCCAATACAGAGCAGTATCAAGCAGATTACTAGCCAGCAAACTTACTATCATCTGTCCCTGAAATCACTAACAGCTCTCCCCCTACACTATCTCTTCCAAGCACACACAGGCAGATTTTTCAGATACATTTTTGCCCTTGATCCCCCTCTGGCATGCCACTGTCCAGGTCGTTGCACCCTTTAAACAACTTTAAAATCATTTTTCTGGCCAGAAATTTTTTTTTTAGATGTTAAAGTTCGCTTTCCCATTGAAGTCTATGGGGTTCGCGAACCGTTCGCGAACCGCTCGCGTTTTTGCGCAAGTTCGCGAATATGTTCGCGAACTTTTTTTCCGACGTTCGCTACATCCCTAAGGGAGAGGGGAAAATATTGGTGCAACCTGCAGGACAAGTGAAAATCTGAGGCACAGGGCAAGATGTTGTTTCACATTTGGGATATGGGGAGATGTAGGTGGAACCTAAGAGACATGGGAAAGACACTGGTGGAACCTGAGGGACAGCGGAAGAAGATGGTGGGGCCTGTGGGACACTGGGAAATGTTGGCGGAACTTAAGCTACAGTGGAATGTTGGGGGAAATATAATGAATTCAGAAGACGAGTCATAGATATTGGTATAATCAGCACAAAGGTGGTAGGAGTGTATAAATGTCTAGGAGCGAGTGGTCAGTTGTGTCAAGCCCAGTGGAGTTATATCCAGCAACTATACATTCTATATAGATACCTAGAGAAAATTAGAAGGGGCCAACTTGTTTAATTGCGGTGACAATAAAGTATTTAATTATAAACTTCCCAATATCCATTCATTCCTCATTCTCACTGGGTTTATAGTTCTGTGTAACTGTCATTGTGTCTGTCCCTTTCTCTTCTCTGCACTGCTGCTTCTGACTCCTGATACAACTTCCCAATATCCATTCATTCCTCATTCTCACTGGGTTTATAGTTCTGTGTAACTGTCATTGTGTCTGTCCCTTTCTGACCTCTTCACCTGAATGTTTGTCTGATTACAGGAGTTGGAATCTGTAGCCTGATCACAAGTCACACAGATAGATTTCAGAACAATGTGTAGAGTGTATAAGATGATTGGTGTTTGGGCTTCAGCACCACCTCCTCCAGCAAGTTGAGACCAAAAGAGGCCAATCACATAAGGGCTTCACTTTTATCAATTATTATGAAACATCATCAGGACCTGAAGCTACTCAGTCCCCCAATTATGGTTGCCACCTGGCTGGTATTTTACCTGGACTGCCCAGTAATTTGAGGGGCTGCCTGAGTCAAAACTGCCTGACCGGTTTTCCAAATTAGGAAAATAATTTTTCTGTCTTGTTGAACTTCAACTCACAACATCTTCTTTTTTCAATTAGAAGCACATCGAAACACCAAGGAACGGTCATTTGAATTTTCTCCACAGGAAAACTGATTGCCCATCTGGATTGTATTTATTACTGGTTTTATAATTATCTGTTCATAATTAGGGATGCACCGAATCCACCATTTGGGTTTTGGTCGAATACCCGAATCCTTGGTAAAAGATTCTGCTGAATACCGAACCAAATCCTAATTTGCATATGTAAATTAGGGGCAGGAAAGGAAAAAGTGGAAAAAATTCTTCTTTTGTGACGAAAAATTAATGTCACAGTGTGGGGATAAGTATGAGTTGGGGGTACAGTGTGGGGTTAAGGCTGGGTTGGGGTACAGTATGGGGGAAAGGTATACGTGTGAGAGAAGAAATAAGGGGGTACAGTATGGGGGAAAAGCTGGGTTGGGGTACAGTTTGGGGGAAAGGCAGAAGTCTATGGTGGGGCACAGTGAGGGAAGAAATAAGGGGGTACAGTGTGGGGATAAGGCTGGGTTGGGGTACAGCATGGGGATAAGTATGAGTTGGGGTACAGTATGGGGATAAGTATGAGTTGGGGTACAGTATGGGGATAAGTATGAGTTGGGGTACAGTATGGGGATAAGTATGAGTTGGGGTACAGTATGGGGATAAGTATGAGTTGGGGGTACAGTATGGGGATAAGTATGAGTTGGGGGTACAGTAATGGGGATAAGTATGAGTTGGGGGTACAGTATGGGGATAAGTATGAGTTGGGGGTAGAGTATGGGGATAAGTATGAGTTGGGGTACAGTATGGGGATAAGTATGAGTTGGGGGTACAGTATGGGGATAAGTATGAGTTGGGGGTACAGTATGGGGATAAGTATGAGTTGGGGGTACAGTATGGGGATAAGTATGAGTTGGGGTACAGTATGGGGGGAAAGGCATATGTGTGAGGGAAGAAATAAGGGGGTACAGTATGGGGATAAGGCTGGGTTTGGGTACAGTAGGTTGGAAAGGTATACATGTGAGGGAAGAAATAAGGGGGTACAGTGTGGGGATAAGTATGAGTTGGGGTACAGTATGGGGGAAAGGTATACGTCTGTTGAGGAACAGTGTGATGGAAGAAATAAGGGGGTACAGTATGGGGATAAGAGTTGGGGTACAGTATGAAGGGACTGGAATTTTTTTCCTGAATAGCCTAAAACCAGACTCTCACATTCTGTACATTTATTAATAATAAAAAGAAAGAATTTGGTCAGAGGGAACAGTGAGAGGGGAGTGTTTGGGGCTCAGGGGTACAGAAACATCATATTCAGCTCACACACCAGCCCTTAGTGGCCTCATCATTTAAAGGAGAACTAAAGCCTAACTAAAGAAGTAGGTAGAAATGTTGTACATGATGTTTGGTGCTTCTGTACCAGCCCAAGGCAACCACAGCCCTTTAGCAGTAAAGATCTGTGTCTCCAAAGATGCCCCAGTAGCTCCCCATCTTCTTTTCTGCTGATTCACTGCACATGCTCTGTGCTGCTGTCACTTACTGAGCTTAGGGACCCACTCACAATATACAGTACACATAGAATAGAAATGTCACAATATAAGGCTGATTAGTAATTAATACACATAATTACTACATGGCAGCACAGAAACCAGTGCAATTAGCATCAGAATTGAATAATCAGCAAACCTGTAGCATCAGCTTATATTACAGCCAGGGAAGCTCATTTTCTGCTGGATAATTAGTGACGAGCCCTAAGCTTAGCTTCTCAACAGCCAATCAGAGCCCACTGAGCATGTGAGTGTCACAGATACTTTCCAAGATGGTGACCCCCTGTGACAAGTTTGAAGTCCTGGATCATTGCTGCTATTGACAAGCTCAAACTTTAGCCTCGTGCAATAAGTTCACTTTAGAAAATACATTTGTAGCCACATTAATTTCTAGGATTTAGTTCTCCTTTAAACTGAAGCAGAGGAAAGAAAGGTCAGTTATAGCCGGGCCCTTATTTCTGACATTCTCAGACTGGTCTCCAGTAGAACAGAGAAGAGCAGATAACATTTCCTTGTACAAATAGGGAACAGTCTCAGGCTGAAACCAGAGCAGTAAAGGGTAAGTTAGTGCAAAGTGTGTGAGAGATCAGGTTCCACAGGAGAATGGAGTGAGCTGAGTTTCTGCCGGACTGAGCTTTTCACACATGTTCATTTGCTTCTTACAATGTAATGATGGGCTTAGATTTACTCAGGACTGTAGTAGCAGTGCAGATTTAACCCTTTCCTCCTGGAAACATAACCCTTTGTGCTCCAGCACCTTTTGATCTAGGCATGTCTCCCATATGTCCGTAATGGGCATGGCACAGATCAAAATCCAATGGGGAAATCAGTAGAATCCATGTTGAATCAGCACATACTGGTGTGTTTCATGGAAGGTAAATAAAAGTGTTTTTGGAGTTAACATATATGTACACTACTTTTAAGTAAGGGGAGATGGAGACTTGTTGGAGGATGTAATAAAAAAGGGCCAACCAGCAGCAATGTATTGTTTATTTTGCAGCATATCATAGTGGCACAGATCCTATCTGATCCTCATTGTAAGCAGCAGTTTTGCCCTGCTTTATGGCAGCTGAGATTCTAGCTATCTGTATAATAGAGCATTCTGTCCCAGTGGCTGCACAGATCCTATCTGATCCCCATTGTAAGCAGCAGTCCTGTCCTGCTTTATGGCAGCTGAGATTCTAGCTATCTGTATAACAGAACATTCTGTCCCAGTGGCTGCACAGATCCTATCTGATCCCCATTGTAAGCAGCAGTCCTGTCCTGCTTTATGGCAGCTGAGATTCTAGCTATCTGTATAATAGAGCATTCTGTCCCAGTGGCTGCACAGATCCTATCTGATCCACATTGTAAGCAGCAGTCCTGTCCTGCTTTATGGCAGCTGAGATTCTAGCTATCTGTATAACAGAACATTCTGTCCCAGTGGCTGCCACAGATCCTATCTGATCCCCATTGTAAGCAGCAGTCCTGTCCTGCTTTATGGCAGCTGAGATTCTAGCTATCTGTATAACAGAACATTCTGTCCCAGTGGCTGCACAGATCCTATCTGATCCCCATTGTAAGCAGCAGTCCTGTCCTGCTTTATGGCAGCTGAGATTCTAGCTATCTGTATAACAGAACATTCTGTCCCAGTGGCTGCACAGATCCTATCTGATCCTCATTGTAAGCAGCAGTTTTGCCCTGCTTTATGGCAGCTGAGATTCTAGCTCTCTGTATAACAGAACATTCTGTCCCAGTGGCTGCACAGATCCTATCTGATCCCCATTGTAAGCAGCAGTCCTGTCCTGCTTTATGGCAGCTGAGATTCTAGCTATCTGTATAACAGAACATTCTGTCCCAGTGGCTGCACAGATCCTATCTGATCCCCATTGTAAGCAGCAGTCCTGTCCTGCTTTATGGCAGCTGAGATTCTAGCTATCTGTATAACAGAACATTCTGTCCCAGTGGCTGCACAGATCCTATCTGATCCTCATTGTAAGCAGCAGTCCTGTCCTGCTTTATGGCAGCTGAGATTCTAGCTATCTGTATAACAGAACATTCTGTCCCAGTGGCTGCACAGATCCTATCTGATCCTCATTGTAAGCAGCAGTCCTGTCCTGCTTTATGGCAGCTGAGATTCTAGCTATCTGTATAACAGAACATTCTGTCCCAGTGGCTGCACAGATCCTATCTGATCCCCATTGTAAGCAGCAGTCCTGTCCTGCTTTATGGCAGCTGAGATTCTAGCTATCTGTATAACAGAACATTCTGTCCCAGTGGCTGCACAGATCCTATCTGATCCCCATTGTAAGCAGCAGTCCTGTCCTGCTTTATGGCAGCTGAGATTCTAGCTATCTGTATAACAGAACATTCTGTCCCAGTGGCTGCACAGATCCTATCTGATCCCCATTGTAAGCAGCAGTCCTGTCCTGCTTTATGGCAGCTGAGATTCTAGCTATCTGTATAACTATCTGTATAATTTTATCTAACAAAACATATTAGCCCCCCCCCCAATTTAAAGGCTGGAAAGAATCAGAAGAAAGCAAATGATTAAAAAATATATAAATAATGAAGACCAATTGAAAAGCTGCTTAGAACTGGCCATTCTATAACATACTAAACGTTAAGGGGCCCATTTACTTAGTTCGAGTGAAGGAATGGGGGAAAAATAGTTCGAATTTCGAATGTTTTTTTTTGGCTACTTCGACCATGGAATGGGCTACTTCGACTACGACCTTCGAATCGAACGGTTCGAACTAAAAATCGTTTGACTATTCGGTAATCGAAGTACTGTCTCTTTAAAAATTTCTTCGACCCCCTAGTTCGCCACCTAAAACCTACCGAGGCCAATGTTAGTCTACGGGGAAGGTCACCATAGGCTTCCTAACAATTTTCTGATCGAAGGAATATCCTTCGATCGATGGATTAAAATCCTTTCAATCGTTCGATTAGAAGGATTTAATTATTCCTTCGATCGTAGGAATAGTGGTAAATCCTTCGACTTCTATATTCGAAGTTGAAGGTTTTTACTTCGACGGTCGAATATCGAGGGTTAATTAACCCTCGATATTCGACCCTAGGTAAATGTGCCCCTAACAGTGGGATACAATAAGGGAGCTGATACAATAACCTGATTTACAAAAATAATTTCCCGGTAGAGATTGTGAGGGCTGATAAAGTCTCGAGCTAATGCAAAAATACAAAAATGAAGATTGATCTTAAGCTTTACCTCACAGAAAAATTAAACTTTCTAAATCGAGTCGATTAAAAATTCTGTACAATTTCTGTAATCATGTCTTGCTTCTCTATCCCCCTTTCAGCAACCTTGTCTCTCTACATGCGGGAGTCACATTCTGATGACATTCAGGTCTAATACATCAAGGAGGGGGTAACCTAGAAGGTGTACAAGAGTTACCTGTCTCTCTTTGTGTTTGTTTATTTGGAAGTAGTAAACTTTAATATATCTTCTAGAAAAATAGAACACTGCCCCCCTATAATGTATTACAGGGGGTGTTGCCTTTAAGTTAACTGTTAGTATGATGTAGAGAGTGATATTCTGGGACAATTTGTAATTGGTTTTAATTTTTTATTATTTGTGCTTTTTAAGTTATTTAGCTTTTTATTCAGCAGCTCTCCAGTTTGCAACTTCAGCAATCTGGTTGCTAGGGTCCAAATTAACTTAGCAACCATGCACTGATTTGTATAAGAGACTGGAATATGAATAGGAGAGGCCTGAATGGAAAGAGGAGGAATAAAAAGTGGCAATAGCAATACATTTGTAGCCTTACAGAGTATTTGTTTTTTATTTGGGGTCAGTGACCCCCATTTGAAAGCTGGAAAGTGTCAGAAGAAGAAGGGAAATCATTCAAAAACTAAAAAAATCAATAATGAAGACCAACTGAAAAGTTGCTTAGAAGCAGCCAATCTATAACATACTAAAAGTAAATTTAAAGGTGAACCACCCCTTAACTGTCAATCAGAATCTGACTCCTGCATGAAGTGAGACAGGTAATTAAAAGGCTATTGGCGTAAGTACGATCTGTTGATGGCGATCAAAATGTCATGTTATGGACAGCAATTTATATTATAATGTATTTTTTAGGCAATGTAAAGGGAGATGGCCTTATCCCCAACTAATATAAATATTCCCAGGAGTGGAGACCCCCTGTGCAGAATGCATCTTACAAGACCTAAATCTGCCAAAGGCCGTGCCCGGACCAACCCACGGGATGTTTCCCATAGCGGCGAGGAGTATTCCGACTATGTGCCATCTCCTTCTCCGAGGGTTTCTACTAGCCGCCCTGCTTCCCGAATCAGCCCAGAAGATATTCCCGACCTTTTGCATTAGATTCCATGCAGGCCCCCTTCCTCCTCACTGAGCCGGTATAAGGTGCTGGGGCTACTGATCGAGCAGATGATGAGGAACTGGCTCGGCACACAAGTGACCTCACACTGACCAGCGACTCCGAAGGAAGCCAAATGAAAGCACTTTATCGTTACCAAACTCAGACTGTGGAGCAGAATCAGAAGCCTCAGGGCATTTTCAACTCTTCCATCCATGACAACCCACAGGAGCCTTCAGATCAAGAAACCCCTCTTTTATTGGCCATTAGATCCCACACTGGCCAGAGGTTTGAGAGATATTTCCAACCCACAGACGCCCTACTAACTGTCCTGGCTGCAGCTGAAGAGAGGACGGGTGTCTCCTGTAAAGACTGTTGTGTAGAGTCTATGGTAGTGCCTCGAAGGAGTTTCCCCATCCTAAGCTGGACTCTGCAGCAATGTGGGATCCCTAACAAGTCTGTTCTGTGTATTCACCAAATGGAACTGGACTGAGCACTGTACAGGGATCGTATTAATACCACTGCGGATGGTACTCAGTCCCAGGTAGCCAGCCAGCAAGCTCTGTGCCCAGGTAATCTTCTGTCTGTCCCTTAAAGGGGTGGTTCACCTTTAAAGGGATACTGTCATGGGAAAAACATTTTTTTTCAAAATGAATCAGTTAACAGTGCTGCTCCAGCAGAATTCTGCACTGAAATCCATTTCTCAAAAGAGCAAACAGATTTTTTTATATTCAATTTTGAAATCTGACATGGGGCTAGACATATTGTCAATTTCCCAGCTGCCCCAGGTCATGTGATTTGTGCCTGCACTTTAGGAGAGAAATGCTTTCTGGCAGGCTGCTGTTTTTCCTTCTCAATGTAACTGAATGTGTCTCAGTGGGACATGGGTTTTTACTATTGAGTGTTGTTCTTAGATCTACCAGGCAGCTGTTATCTTGTGTTAGGGAGCTGTTATCTGGTTACCTTCCCATTGTTCTGTTGTTAGGCTACTGGGGGGGGAAGGGAGTGGAGTGATATCACTCCAACTTGCAGTACAGCAGTAAAGAGTGATTGAAGTTTATCAGAGCACAAGTCACATGACTTGGGGCAGCTGGGAAATTGACAATATGTCTATCCCCATGTCAGATTTCAAAATTGAATATAAAAAAATCTGTTTGCTCTTTTGAGAAATCGATTTCAGTGCAGAATTCTGCTGGAGTAGCACTATTAACTGATTCATTTTGATATAAAAAAATTTTCCCATGACAGTATCCCTTTAAGTTAACTTTTACTATGTTATAGAATGGCCAATTCTAAACAACTTTTTAATTGGTCATCATTATTATTATTTTTTAGTTTTTTAAATTATTTGCCTTCCTTTTCCAGCTTTTAAATGGGGGTCACTGACCCCATCTAAAAAAACAAAAACAAATGCTCTGTAAGGCTGCAAATTTATAATTATTGCTACTTTTTATTACTCCTCTTTCTACTCAGGCTCTCTCCCATTCACATTCCGGTCTCTTATTCAAATCAGTGCATGGTTGCTAGGGCAATTTGGGCCCTTGCAACCAGATTCAGCAAACTGGAGAGCTGCTGAATAAAAAGCTAAATAACTCAAAAACCACAAATAATAAAAAATGAAAACCATTTGCAAATTGTCTCAGAATATCAGTCTCTAGATCGGTGATCCCCAACCAGTAGCTCGTGAGTAACATGTTGCTCCCCAAACCCCTTGGATGTTGTTCCCAGTGGCCTCAAAGCAGGAGCTTATTTTTGAATTCCAGGCTTGGAGGCAAGTTTTGGTTGTATAAAAACCAGTTGTACTGCCAAACAGGTTCTCCTGTAGGCTGCCAGTCCACATATGGGCTACCAAAAACCAATCACAGCCCTTATTTGGCTCCATCCAGGAACATTTTTCATGCTTGTGTTGCTCCCCAACTCTTTTTACATCCGAATGTTGCTCACGGTGAAGAAGGGTGAGGTTCCCGGCTCTACATCATACTTAAAGTTAATTCTACGGTGAACAAGCCCTTTAACTGAATTGGGATCCTGCGGGTAGATTGTATGGAAAGACAAACGGCTTAACCAATCATTTCCTTGCTCCCCTGTGGTGTAGATAAACACACTCTACAATTATATCTATATTATATTTACTAATTGTACAATGTATAGTCTTATATTCTGCCTCAATAGAATTAATACCTGTATTCCAGCTAATGAATTCAGTTTCCATGGACTTCTCCCACATTCTGTTTAGCTTTCTGCCAGTTCTGATAAGTTCTTGTCCGACATTTCAGAGCGGATCTATCATGCACTGATTGGTTAAACATGTGTGGGTGGAGAATATGCATGTTGTACCATTAGCCATACAGTCAGGCTGGCTTTGGAACGGTCCATGTGTTATAATCATGCAAACATTAAATACCCAGGAATGGCAACCTGACCTTGTATTTGTATTAAAATACCCATAATTAGTTATAAATGTTAATCTGGCAGCAAATATTTACATACCATCAGTGCACAGGTTTGCAATCTTTTCTGAAAAATATACCGGCCTTCCTTTATTTTTATGGATTTTACCTATAAATAACATTGGCATCAAGCAACATTTTCACAGGTCAGGCCCCTAAAATATGGGCCATGTGGCAACCCTATAAGTGCATGACAGATTTTTAAAAGATCCATAATGGCCCATGAACTATTGTAAAAATATAATATAAACTTCCTCATACTGAAATAAACTTTCTAAATACAATCAATTAAAAATTCTGCATTGTTTTTGAAATAATCAAGTTTATCAGTTATTCCTCTCTCAGCATCTGTCTCTCTTCCTGCAGGAATTGGGTGGGTGACAGTTAGATCCAATATATCTTAAGCTGATCAGATCCTGATCGAGAGACCACAATCTTCTCGGAACGATCGTACGAATTGACCATCAACTAAAAAGACCAATTTGGCAGGAAAACAAAGGGGAGCTGCTTGGCCCTGCAGACATACATACATTGCACTGGGACCCACAAAGATTTTTTGACCTGGCCGATCAATTTCCTGACAGATGTCGGCCGAAAAATCGTAAGATGTACGTTCGTTCGAATCCCACTAACCGCACGATAATTTCGAAGGATTGGTCGGACTTCCCTAAAATCAGTCGTTCAGCAAGAAGAATCGTTGCGTCTATGGGGAGCTTTATAGGGGGGCTCCATTTGCCTAGAAGATGTATTAAAGGCTCATTTTATTAAAATCACCAGACATCACAAGTCTCTCTATATGCAGGATTTGTGCAAAATACTTTGTTTTTTTGGATTTTGTTAGTACTGGAATCCGTTATGAGTGAGCTCCAATTCATCTGCTGGGAAAAGAAGCCCCTCCATAAATTATATTGGATCATTTTCATTTTGTGATCATTCCAAACCTGCCAGACCCCTGTACAAGGCAAGATGGCAGCTAAGTAAACAAAGGGTATATTTCTTTCTATATCTTTGGAGATGCTTAAAGCAAGGAAAACCACAGCAATACATGGGGCAGATTCTTTATTGAAACACAAGCAGATACAGCACAGGAGCAGCCGAATCCCGCAGGTTTGGGACACCCTAAAAAGGAGCCTCACCTCCCGTGCATATTTCCTGGCTGTTTTAAAGTAATTAAATAAAGAGTCCGCATTTCCTAAAATCTGCAAAACTATTTTTAAACTCTGTAAAGGGCCGGTGCTTCGGTCTCAAAGCAACGTATTGAAAACAAAGCGTTAAAATGCAGAGTCAGCAAGAAGTCTTGCCATGTAGGTGGGCGATGCAATAAAACAGCACAGGATTGCACCTCACCAGGTCTCCCCTTCATTCACTCACTGGCCTGGGTGCCCTCCATCAGCACCATTTGCAACACATTTTGCATTATTACATTTCAATCCTACAAGAGAAGCACCGATAAAAGGTTTAGTCTATCCCCAGCCCCCCCCCCCCCCAAAAAACCCATTTAATGCAGTCATGATGTGCAGTCTGCCTTCAGGCACTGGGCTGAACAAGTATCTGATTGGACAGATCTGGGACAACATGACAATCCAGGTTCCATTCCTAGCGTGATTGTGTCCTATGTCTTATCCAGTTTAGTGATGTGGTGCAGGTTTTATATGGAGTCAGTGAATTGCAGCACAATCATTGGGCGAGTAGTTTGTTTCCTGGCGGCAGGTATATGTGTGCAAAGCTGCCGCTCTACACTCTGGCTTAGCCAATTATTTTTGGAGAGGCAGCAGTTTGTAGATTAAAAAGATTTCCCTTAAAAAGAGAGAAAAAAAAAAAAGTCACACCCAGTCCCCCTCGCTGGGGAGGCTTATAGAAAACGAGTAGATTCATGCGTGTTGCTGGCGTTGGGCTGAACAGAACCAGAGTCCTCTGGAAAGATGACACCAGAGATGCAGCTTAGACGAAGGAGACGCCAATACATTTCACTTACTGATTTTTTCAATTTCATCAATGTCATCAGCGTCGAGGTGTTCGATCTTTTTACCTGCGAATGGACAATGGACAATAAGTAAATATGAGCAGGAACGGAGCTACAACACTGACATCAAATCTGCAGAACAACATTTGCTACCAAACTTACTGTGACCTTCCCAACCTGTCAGGAGCTACAGTAGCTCATGTGACCTCTACAGGCAGAAGTGGAACAAACCCCAGTTTCCCCCCAAAATATTGGAGGCCCTGTTGGATGAACCCAATTGCAACAGTATAGGCAAAAGGGACCCAATACTGCCTCATATGCACCTTCTGGGTCCTTACTCATTACCTCCCCTGTGGAAGGATTGCTTCCTCTATAGGCCTGTTTTAACTTTGGGTTCCCAGACATGCAACTGCCAGCATGCCTTGACTATATGTTGAGGAATAATGGCAGTAGTCGTCCAGCAACATGGGGTTGGGGGAACAGGGCTCTAAAATTACACCCATGAGCTAGCAGGTGCAGATTTATAAGATAGTCAAAATCTAGTTTAGCAGAAAAAGCAGACTGGGATTAGGAGGTGGAAAAAAAAAAAAAGGCAACAACAGACTTCTGCTACCATTGATTGATGTCAGAACCAGAACACAGCAAGGGATATGCAAAGGAGGAAGATATGGAACAGGAGGAGAGAATGGACCCCACGAGGGGGCCAATCAGGACTTGCTATAGCCGTGCCATGAGAATACAGGCAGCGATTCAAAGGACAAATACTCACTGAAGTGCTGCTGGATCCGTTGGAGAATCTCCATGTTGTGTTTACTGTCAACCATATTAATGGCCAGCCCTCGCTTGCCGAAGCGCCCCGTGCGACCGATTCTATGAAGGTAGGTCTCGTTATCCGGGTTCCCGTCCTTGTCCACGGGAAGGTCAAAGTTAATCACAACAGACACTTGTTCCACGTCGATACCTGGAGCAGACGCATAGATCAGAAGGTTCGTTAAACCCTGCCCAAGGTTAATCAGACATATCACCAAACCCGGATCAGAAAGATTTGACAGGATATTAAAAAAAAAAAAAAAGCAGATTCATAAATCTATTGGTTTTAAAATATTTTATCGAATTTCACATAAACAGGAAAGAGCAACGAGGCAGCAAATACCATGCAGATTCGTAAAATGGGATATAATTAAAGCATAATATTTTTCAAAATATCAACGTTGTTAAATGGAGAAGATAAAAATAACGAACTATAAACGTATTAACTAAACCATTGTTTACAGGAAAGTCGGAATAGCCGATTGTCATTACTTTAAAGATGGAGGAAGCTAAATATTTGGTCTCGTCACTAGAGTTGCAGAGCTGAAAGTAAGGAGACCTAATTTATATAGATATAAGACAAGTTCTCACCTCTGGCGCACACATTGGTTGTAACCAACACTTTCTCTTTACCCTCTCGGAATCGATCAATGACGGCTGCCCTCTGCTCCACCATCATCTCTCCGCTCAGCATGGCCACCTGGTGGCCTTCTTTGTACAGCTCACCGGCCAACCAGGACGCAGTCTTGCGGGTCTGTACAACAGAAATGAACAAGGATTGTGTTAAGTCACTTCTAGATATAAAAGGCACCACATTCCAAATGTCATTATAATTCTATGTCATCTATGGTGGGAGGACAGTGTTGCCAGCCATACAGGAGAACTTGTCACAAACATGGTGATAGGTCGTATGTGTCACCGTATCAGTTTAGAAGAAAGCCAAACAAAAACGTAGCTAATAATGGTATCTGTCAGCACCATGAGCTTTGGTTCTGTATATAAAGTCTCTGCTCTCCTTACTCACATGGCAGAAGATCATGGCCTGTGCGATGGTGATGGAGCCGTAGATGTTGCACAGAGCTCGGAACTTATCGTCGCGGTTATTACACATGACGTAGTACTGTTTGATGGTGTCCAGGGTCTCCTCCTCCCTTTTCAGTTTGATGATGTTGGGTTCCGGCACCACTTTCTGTGCAAACCTCCACACGGATTCTTCAAACGTGGCGGAGAAGAGCAGCATCTGGCAGTCCCGGGGCAGCATCCTGCAAAGCAGCAGATCCATAGAAACATTAGATTTGCACAGGGCAGCCATGCTTTTATTCCTTGGATATTAAGGATGCACCAAATCCACTATTTTGGATTCGGCCGAACCCCCAAATCCTTTGTGAAAGATTTGGCCGAATACCGAACCGGGAAAGGGAAACCATTTTTTTTTTACTTGTTTTGTGACAAAAAGTCAAGTGATTACCCTCCCTGCCAGGATTCGGATTAGTTTCGGCCGGGCAGATGGATTCAGCTGAATCCGAATCCTGCTGAAAAAGGCAGAATCCCGGATTCGGTGCATCCCTATTGGATATACAGTGCACCATGTTTTTAGGGTCATATTATACTTAATTGCCCCCTGTTCAGAGACTACTGGAGTGCAGGATACTTTTAGAATAATACAGGAGTCCCAGAAAAGGTTACTGTTCCAGCTATAGCTTCAGATGAACCAGAGGTCACAAGAGCTCATTGCACAGTGGGGTATAACATGGAGGTAGCATATAATTAAAGGAAAACTATACCCCAAAAATGAACAGAGTTTTTATTAAATTAAGTGGCATATTTAAGAATCTTATCAAGCTGGAATATATATTTAAGTAAATATTGCCCTTTAACATCTCTTGCCTTGAACCACCATTTCGTGATGGTCTGTGTGCTGCCTCAGAGATCACCTGACCAGAAATACTGCAGCTCTAACTGTAACAGGAAGAGATCACCTGACCAGAAATACTGCAGCTCTAACTAACAGGAAGAGATCACCTGACCAGAAATACTGCAGCTCTAACTGTAACAGGAAGAGATCACCTGACCAGAAATACTGCAGCTCTAACTGTAACAGGAAGAGATCACCTGAACAGAAATACTGCAGCTCTAACTGTAACAGGAAGAGATCACCTGACCAGAAATACTGCAGCTCTAACTGTAACAGGAAGAGATCACCTGACCAGAAATACTACAGCTCTAACTGTAACAGGAAGAGATCACCTGACCAGAAATACTGCAGCTCTAACTGTAACAGGAAGAGATCACCTGACCAGAAATACTGCAGCTCTAACTGTAACAGGAATAGATCACCTGACCAGAAATACTACAGCTCTAACTAACAGGAAGAGATCACCCGACCAGAAATACTGCAGCTCTAACTGTAACAGGAAGAGATCACCTGACCAGAAATACTGCAGCTCTAACTGTAACAGGAAGAGGTGTGGAAGCAAAAGACAGAACTGTCTGTTAATTGTCTCATGTGACCTAACATGTATGATTTGTTTTGTTTGTTTGCACCGTGAATCGTATGATCCCAGGGGCGGCCCTTATTTTTTTTTTTAAAAAAGGCAGTTTTCTAATTCGGATTACCCAATGGGACATACTACTAAAGTATATTATGGAAATGGTTTATTTACATGAAACAGGGTTCGAAGAGTAAATTTGAATTTCTCAGTGTCAAAATTCACACATTCGAATTGTAATTTCCCTTTTCGAATGTAAATTCAAATTTGAGATTCTCGACCATGGAAAGTCCTAATTTGAATATTCACCACTTAAAACCTGCTGAATTCATGTACAAGTCAATGGCAGAGGTCCGTTGAGACATTTGGAGATGTTAGCCTTTCCGGACAGAGGTTTTTTTTCGGGCAAAATCTATTGGTATGAATCGAAGAGGATTAGAACTTTCAAGTCAGAACCATTCGATCGAATATTAGACATATTTTCTGAAATAACCTGCCAGTCAAATTGTGAGTTTATTAAAAAATTACATAAATTCAACCTTGATAAATGGGCCTCCCCATGTCTTCTCCTGCAGTGTGCTGAAGAACCAAGGAGTCAGACAAACTATAGAAAACAGAAGCCTCCAGCTCAACAAACTGTAGGAAAAGAGTTCATTGTCACTCACTTCTGGATGCGGATACTCTGATCCTGGTGTCCCTGAGTAGCGATCATCACGTCGGCTTCATCAAGTACAAACACCTTAATCTTCTTGGGATCAATAAACCTCAGTTTGGAGCACCAGTCGAGCACAGTTCCTGGTGTACCAATAACAATATGCTCCGGAATCTTATGTCCACGTTCCACTACAAAGGAATATGGGGAGAGATGAAATACAAAAACAAATATTTCTCTTGGAGACTTCTCGCTTCACACTAAGCAAACTATGAAGAATGGGTGAGTGCAAGTGTTACAGTAAGACTTAATGTTTTAACTGCCCCCTGTAATCAGGCTGAATATACCCCATTTGCCCATTGTGATCTATTGCAAACATACAGCCTAGTGGAGTAGCAGGGATAGATGGAGCTCCACTCAAGCGTTTGTAGGGTTGGCCTGAAACCATTACATGTGCAGTAGGCTTTGTACCGTATACACAAAGGAAAGCACCGGAGCTGCCAACTAAGCCTGGAAGGTCCAATAAGTTTCTTAAAGGAGAACTAAAGAAGCAGCTAGAAATGTTGTACATGACGTTTTGTGCTTCTGTACCAGCCCAAGGCAACCACAGCCCTTTAGCAGTAAAGATCTGTGTCTCCAAAGATGCCCCAGTAGCTCCCCATCTTCTTTTCTGCTGATTCACTGATTCACATGCTCTGTGCTGCTGTCACTTACTGAGCTTAGGGAGCCACTCACAATATACAGTACACATAGAATAGAAATGTCACACTATAAGGCTGATTAGTAATTAATACACATAATTACTACATGGCAGCACAGAAACCAGTGCAATTAGCATCAGAATTGAATAATCAGCAAACCTGTAGCATCAGCTTATATTACAGCCAGGGAAGCTCATTTTCTGCTGGATAATTAGTGACGAGCCCTAAGCTTAGCTTCTCAACAGCCAATCAGAGCCCACTGAGCATGTGAGTGTCACAGACACTTTCCAAGATGGTGACCCCCTGTGACAAGTTTGAAGTCCTGGATCATTGCTGCTATTGACAAGCTCAAACTTTAGCCTCGTGCAATAAGTTCACTTATACATTTTTAGCCACATTCATTTGTCGGCTTATAGTTCTCCTTTAATGGGGTGGTTCACCTTTACGTTAACTTTTAATATGTTATAGAATGACTAATTCTAAGCAAATTTTCAATTGGTCACCAGTTGCAAATTGCCTCAGAATACCACTCTCTACATCAGTGATCCCCAACCAGTGGCTCGTAAGTAACATGTTGCTCCCCAACTCATTGGATGTTGCTCCCAGTAGCCTCAAAGCAGGTGTTTTTTTTTTTTTTTTCCCAAGTCCTGACTTGAAAGGCAAGTTTTGGATGCATAAAAAAAACAGGTGTACTGCAAAGCAAAGTCCACTGTAGGCTGTCAGTCCACATAGGGGCTACCAAATAACCAATCACAACACTTATTTGGCAACACCCAGGAACATTTTTCATGCTTGTGTTGTTCGCAAACTCTTTTTACATCTGAATATTGCTCATGGGTAAGAGAGGTTGGGGATCCCTGCTCTACATCATACTAAAAAGTAGAAACAAAGGTGCACAACCCCTTTAATATCCAGGGCAGCTGCTGGATACTCACGTTTCTTTCCTCGTACAGCGTAGGCCAATTTGATGTTCGAAAACTGCCCCATTTGTTCAATGACCTTCCCGGTCTGTAGAGCCAGCTCGTAGGTTGGAGAGAGGCACAAGCACTGAAAAAGGAAACCGCAAATCAGCAAAACAATATTATTCAGGACTCCTGTATTGCACCAAAAAGCAGTGGAAGTGCATACCTTCACCCAATGCCATAGAAGCCTACACAGACTGCAAGGAGTAATAAACCAGGAGTACACTGCACTGATCCAATTAACTAAAAACCTAAGAAATTGGGTTTTTTCCCCTTTAAAGGACAAGGAAAGTCTAAAATAGAATAAGACTAGAAATGCTGTATTTTGTATACTAAACAAACTTACTGCACCACAAACCCTAATCAAAGAAATGATTTGGGCTTTCAAAGTTGGCCACAGGGGGTCACCATCTTGTAACTTTGTTAAACCTCTTTGCCTGACCCTGCACATGCTCAGTGTGATCTGGGCTGCTTATCGTAAACAAAGCTGCTTGAGTTCTGCATGGCTGGGAAGTAAGGCGGGGGCTCCCCCTGCTGTACATAAGTATGATTGTTTCCCTGCAGAGCAGTTAGGGACCGTCTGACAATTCCTATCCACAGCAGTAAATGAAGGGAGAATTTCACTGCATACAGTCAGGTTTCTTATAAAAACGGTACACATTTTTTAATTAAAGTATATTGGAGATAGGTTTCTTTTTCATTAAAGAAAGTAAAAATGGGATTTTATTTTTTTGCCTTTCCTTGTCCTTTAAGCTTAAATACTGAAGACAAGGACAGCCTTATATTTGCTGTAAAATATTTACCAAAGACCTTTATTCCCCTCTCAGTCTCCATCACTTAATACACTCTTACCTGGGGATATCTGTTTGCAGGATCCACTCGGCTCAGCATGGCAAGAACGAAGGCAGCAGTTTTACCTGTTCCCGACTGAGACTGAGCAATGAGGTTCTGAGGCCTGGAAAGGGAGAAAGGTTTTTATTATTGAAAGTTCTGGTCTCAGAGACCAAATGCATAATTAGAGACCGTTGCTAGGCAGTAAGGTCCGGATACATCAGCTACTTGTAATACAGTGTCCATGCAATAATGGGCGAGTTGTGGGGTGGGGAAGTTAAGGGAACAGAAGATTAAAGGATCAGCAGGTGTTTGGCTCTCTTTTCCCCACCCCCAGTGGTCCTGATGGGCCAAGTAGAGATAAGTCCATAGGAATAATAGAGCAATAGTGAGTTCAATACATACGGCTCAGCCAGCATCATGGGCAAAGCATTCTCTTGGATCTTGGAGGGCCTGTTAAATCCCATGGCGTAGACACCTTGGAGGAGTTCTGGCTTCCTAGAAAAGACAGGGATGAGATTGGCTCAGCAGAAATGAATACGGAATAAAAAGATACAGAAGAAATGCAATACAGACACCCATGTTTCACTTAAAGGAGGACGTTGTTCTCAGCCTATTCATTCTTACAGGATCCGTGCTTCGTTTAAAGGGGAAGGCATGATTGAATAAGCATTTTGCAAGAGGATATTAATTAATATATTGATATGGGTGAAGAGGATCTGTCTGCAGGAGTTTTGGGGCAACACCGTCATTGCCTTAGAAATTAAAAATTGTATAGGGCGAGTACAGCTTTCCGTTGTGCCAGCGCCCACACTCACAAGAGTGCCCCATTAGTGGGCAGCCAGTTATAAGAAATAAAGAGCAACACCGAGTCAGTCTCTGCCAGTGCCTGAACAAGCTCAGACAGACCGGGCTCCGTCGATGCAGTTGCCGTGGATACAGACAGGGAATTTGTCCAAGAAATTTAATTAGGGCCTGGCGCTGTGCACTCCCACAGATCCCCTCGAATGGAGGCAGCATTGTTGCACCACAAGGCAGGAGATCTGGCAACTCCTTTAATTATTTCATTAATTAGAAAAGTAAAACTGGTTGGTCACTTTCCCTTTATCAGAGAAGTCCACGTTTAGAACTTACAGTCTCAGCTCCTCAAATGACTTGACAGAGTACAGGGGAGAATTCGGATCCCGTTGCAGAACCTCCACTTGGTTTGTGTTGCCGACCAGATTATTCCGAATAAGCTTGTTGAGCAGCGACTGGGCGGCTTTGTCCTCTGGCGAGAAAAACGTGGAGAAAGTTTTAGCAATGGAAAGTAAAGGGTAAGTAACGCCACTTTCAATCTCTGGCACCGCACAGAAACCTCTCAGCTGATTAAACAAGAGGTTTGACAGATCTGAAGTTATTGAGCTGATCCTCAGTTGCAACAACATTTTTTTTTTTTTACCAACCATATACATCATTCACATAATAAAATACATAATTAGAAATCATAGCAGCACCTCTATTCGCTAAACATTCTGGGAGCTTTAATTACCAATAGACTAACCTTACTTTTAGAATCTTTAGAACTTTTCAACATGAAATGGAATGTTCATATATTAAAAGGTGAAACATTGTCTGGTCAGTCACCCTGCTATAGTTCCAGGGGTACCCAGGGTACAAATAATCACTCACCCCAAATCTCCCCCTAACTGACCTTCAGACTGGGCCCCCTTAGCTCATAACAAGGTTACAGATATATAGAAACATTGGGGTGTCACCCTGCTATAGTTCCAGGGGTACCCAGGGCACAAATAAGCACTCACCCCAATTCTCCCCCTAACTGACCTTCAGACTGGGCCCCCTTAGCTCATAACAAGGTTACAGATATATAGAAACATTGGGGTGTCACCCTGCTATAGTGCCAGGGGTACCCAGGGTACAAAAGAGCACTCACCCCAAATCTCCCCCTAACTGACCTTCAGACTGGCCCCCTTAGCTCATAACAAGGTTACAGATATATAGAAACATTGGGGTGTCACCCTGCTATAGTTCCAGGGGTACTCAGGGCACAAATAAGCACTCACCCCAATATTGCATGCTACCAGTACAAAGCAGTCAGACACTACATACAAAGTCACACAATGTCCTCAGAAGAAGCCCAGTCAGATCCAGAGGACGAAGCTTGTTTAGCCCATGGCCAATATGATTGATGAGAGGCAGAATCAACCAGTTTTTGCCACTCCGTGGGTAATACTATAACAGAGCAAACAACCAGGAACATAACTTTATGCAGAAAGTAACACATGCAGCAGAGAATCTGAATAACTGTTTCATTCCCTCTGATCTCCATCTGCAGGCCATTACACACAATAAAGGAAGCATTTAAAGCCACAATCTTGAGCCATTGACATGCAGTTACATAGTTAAATCGGGTTGAAAAAGACAAAGTCCATCAAGCTCAAGCCCTCCAAATGAAAACCCAGCCCCATACACACACCCCTCTCCCTAACCAGTTTAGTTGCACTTAGTCTCTGCACTCTCTCCAGCTCATTTATATCCCTCTTAAGGACAGGAGTCCAAAACTGCCCCCATACTCCAGATGAGGCCTCACCAGGGACCTATAAAGAGACACAATTATGTTTCATCCCTTGAGTTAATGCCCTTTTTTATACAAGAACTTTATTTGCTTTAGTAGCCACAGAATGACACTGCCCAGAATTAGACAACTTGTTATCTACAAAGACCCCCAGATCCTTCTCATTTAAGGAAACTCCCAACACATTGCCATTTAGTGTATAACTTGCATTTATATTATTTTTGCCAAAGTGCATAACCTGCATTTATCAACATTGAACCTCATTTTCCAGTTTGCTGCCCAGTTTTCCAGTTTAGACAAATCACTGTGCAAAGTGGCAGCATCCTGCATGGAACCTATAGTTCTGCACAATTTAGTCTCATCTGCACAAATAGAAACAGTACTTTCAATGGCCACCTCCAGGTCATTAATAAACAAGTTGAAAAGCAAGGGACCTAGTACAGAGCCCTGCGGTACTCCACTAACAACACTGGTCCAATTAGAAAATGTTCCATTTCCCACCACTCTTTGTAGTCTATCTTTTAGCCAGTTCTCTATCCAGGTACAAATACTATGTTCCAGGCCAACATTCCTTCATTTAACCAGTAACCTTCTGTGTGGCACTGTATCAAATGCTTTAGCAAACTGTAAATAAATCACATCCACTGCCATCCCAGAATCCAGGTCCCTGCTCACTCTCTTATAAAAAGAAGAGGAGGTCTTATGAATTACAGCCTGAACACTGCTCATTGGATATTTCATTTTTTTTTTTTTAAAGTTCTTATTTTTACATTTTGATTTTAGCAAACAGTTGTTGAAAGCAGAGAAGAAGAGAGAGATAGAGTAGAGTAGGAGTGAGGAGAGGAGGGAGGAGTATTCAGTGGTAAGTATGACAACATATTGTTACACATTTTCTGTAGAGTTTGTTGTAGCGACATTGAAGGATCTCCCTGCACCCCAGAAGCTCATTGGATTTCTGACGAGAGTCGTCTGTATTCACTTTTTACAAACTGGATATTTCAGAAAATATGAAACTTACTCTGTTCCTGCCCCTCCCCCACACTAACCTTTATCATCATCGTCTTTCTTCTCTTCATTCTTGCCGTCAGTCTGCTCTGCACTCTCCGCATCATCTGTGCCTGGGGGAACAAAAATCACATTAATGGAACTGGGTTTAGATGCCAGTGGATTTCAACAGGCCCCTGAAACAGTGTTAAAGCTGCGAGCATCAGGGTGGAAGATGGTACAAGATTGCAGGGGGTCGGCTTTATACTTTGCCTGCTCTAGATTTTATATTGCTTGTGACTTTGTACTGCTGCATCACTGTTACATAGTAATGGGTGTGCAGGTAACATATTTGGACGCTCATGGGGAAACAGTAGAAACACTAACCACTTACCATTGCTCTCTGGCTTTAGCTTCTCCACTTTTTCTTCTTTCAGGTTTAACTTGCCAAGCTGAGAAGAAGAAGAAGAAGAAGAAGAATCAGTAAGAGGGGCAGATATGGGCACACACAGTGACAAATAAAGCCATGAGACTCAGTGATTAAAGGGATACTGTCAAAAATGAATCAGTTAATAGTGCTGCTCCAGCAGAATTCTGCACTGAAATCCATTTCTCAAAAGAGCAAACTGATTTTTTTATATTCAATTTTGAAATCTGACATGGGGCTAGACATATTGTCAGTTTCCCAGCTGCCCCCAGTCATGTGACTTGTGCTCTGATAAACTTCAGTCACTCTTTACTGCAAGTTGGAGCGATATCACCCCCTCCCTTCCCCCCCCAGCAGCTAAACAAAAGAACAATGGGAAGGTAACCAGATAACAGCTCCCTAACACAAGATAACAGCTGCCTGGTAGATCTACGAACAACACTCAATAGTAAAAACTCATGTCCCACTGAGACACATTCAGTTACATTGAAAAGGAAAATCAGCAGCCTGCCAGAAAGCATTTCTCTCCTAAAGTGCAGGCACAAGTCACATGACTTGGGGCAGCTGGGAAACTGACAATATGTCTAGCCCCATGTCAGATTTCAAAATTGAATATAAAAAAATCTGTTTGCTCTTTTGAGAAATGGATTTCAGTGCAGAATTCTGCTGGAGCAGCTCTATTAACTGATTCATTTTGAAAATGTTTTTCCCATGACAGTATCCCTTTAAGGCTTCTCTGTTCTGTGAGAGAACCTGCTCCACTATAGTGTGAATAGGGCCCATTGGGACAAGGCCTGGGTACTAAGTGAAATAGTTCATGTGCTGTGAGGTCCTGTAATACAACATTGAGCGATATAATGTATTTATTCAGAAGCCCCAGTCTCTTCCAGCCCACGTGAGCAAATCCAAAATAAGAAATCAAACACGCAGCATTGGTGCAGAGCAATTTTAAGAAATGGAAGCAAAAATATATTGAGGCAATGATTTGATGGACTGGCTCATTTGTGGAATCACATTCTGTTTCCATGACAACATGCCCACCACCGAATACAGCTCCACTGGAAACTATGGGATGAGTTGAGGCGACCTAAACACCTTTCCCAGTCAAAATGCATTACATTTTGCTTGGGGGAAATCATACCTCCCAACTGTCCTGTTTTGAGCGGGACAGTCCCGTTTTTGACAGCTCAACCCGCAGTCCCTGATTTGTACTGAGTTTCTCTTTGATCTCCTGCGCTGAACAGCCAAGGAAAAGATACATTTTTAACTTAATTGGCTCTTGGCAGAGAGTCCAGAATAGATACTTAAAATGGTTTTGTAACAGTTTTAGATAAGAAGTTAGAGTCACAGCTTAAAGGGCAATTCACCTTCATTAGCAAAACTGTAATAACACAGAAAAACCACAGAAATGTGCTCAAACTTTCATAACCTGCCAAATTTTGTAAAATGGACATGGTAATCAGGGGGTGTGGTCACAAAATGGGCGTGGTCAAAACATTCCCTGCGCTACTCGCAAAAAATCTTTTTGTCTCTCGGTTTCCAAAATGTTGGGGGTGTGGGAAAATGGATCAGCCCCCCACCCCTGCAAAGTGAAGTCAGGGTATAGTAAGGGCAAGTGCTAAGGGGGGGGCAAGTGCTAAGGGGGGGGGGCGCAAGTGCTAAGGGGGGGGGCGCAAGTGCTAAGGGGGGGGGCGCAAGTGCTAAGGGGGGGGGGGGCGCAAGTGCTAAGGGGGGGGGGCGCAAGTGCTAAGGGGGGGGGGGCGCAAGTGCTAAGGGGGGGGGGGCGCAAGTGCTAAGGGGGGGGGGGGGCGCAAGTGCTAAGGGGGGGGCGCAAGTGCTAAGGGGGGGGGGCGCAAGTGCTAAGGGGGGGGGCAAGTGCTAAGGGGGGGGGCAAGTGCTAAGGGGGGGGGCAAGTGCTAAGGGGGGGGGGGCAAGTGCTAAGGGGGGGGGCAAGTGCTAAGGGGGGGGGCAAGTGCTAAGGGGGGGCAAGTGCTAAGGGGGGGCAAGTGCTAAGGGGGGGGCAAGTGCTAAGGGGGGGCAAGTGCTAAGGGGGGCAAGTGCTAAGGGGGGGGGCAAGTAAGGGGGGGGGCAAGTGCTAAGGGGGGGCAAGTGCTAAGGGGGGGCAAGTGCTAAGGGGGGGGCAAGTGCTAAGGGGGGGGGCAAGTGCTAAGGGGGGGGGCCAAGTGCTAAGGGGGGGGGGCAAGTGCTAAGGGGGGGCAAGTGCTAAGGGGGGGGGCAAGTGCTAAGGGGGGGGGCAAGTGCCTTAAGGGGGGTGCAAGTGGCTTAAGGGGGGGCAAGTGCTAAGGGGGGGGCAAGTGCTAAGGGGGGGCAAGTGCTAAGGGGGGGGCAAGTGCTAAGGGGGGCAAGTGCTAAAGGGGGCAAGTGCTAAGGGGGGGCAAGTGCTAAGGGGGGGGGGGCAAGTGCTAAGGGGGGGCAAGTGCTAAGGGGGGGCAAGTGCTAAGGGGGGGGGCAAGTGCTAAGGGGGGGGCAAGTGCTAAGGGGGGGCAAGTGCTAAGGGGGGGCAAAGTGCTAAGGGGGGGGCAAGTGCTAAGGGGGGAGCAAGTGCAAAGGGGGGGCAAGTGCTAAGGGGGGACAAGTGCTAAGGGGACAAGTGCTAAGGGGGGACAGTGCTAAGGGGGGACAAGTGCTAAGGGGGGGACAAGTGCTAAGGGGGGACAAGTGCTAAGGGGGGGACAAGTGCTAAGGGGGACAAGTGCTAAGGGGGACAAGTGCTAAGGGGGCAAGTGCTAAGGGGGGGCAAGTGCTAAGGGGGGGGCAAGTGCTAAGGGGGGGCAAGTGCTAAGGGGCAAGTGCTAAGGGGGGCAAGTGCTAAGGGGGGACAAGTGCTAAGGGGGACAAGTGCTAAGGGGGGACAAGTGCTAAGGGGGGACAAGTGCTAAGGGGGGACAAGCAGTTACATGTGGCAGAACCAGGAAGTGGAAGGGGTGGAATCACGAGGGTGAAAAGGATTAGAAAGAAGGTGCAGTTTTGCAGGGGACTCTCAGAGGCAGAGAATGGGCAGGAGGAACTGGTATGTTTTGGTCTCATTTAATGTTGGGGCTGGGGAAGAAGATTCTAATTGATGTCAGAGGGACAGTAACGAGGGGGCGGGTAAGGAACATGAATTATACAGAGAGACTGGAGACTAGAGCGGGTACAGAGCGCAGGTGAGAGGAGGCCTATGAGCCCGAGCCTCGCCATGTGCCGGCCATAGAGACACAAAATCCAAAGGAGAGAAGTGAGAACTTAATGTCCGGCACCACTAGGCCGACCGACCTCCCTCACCGTCTCAGCCGCCGCCTCCTGTTCATCCACCGCCAGGGCCCAGGAATCAGTCGCCATCGTGCCGGGTACAGTCCGAGCCAGAAACACAACCAGAGAAAGAATTCCGCCTCGACAGCCAATCAGCGAGCGGACAAGTAGGAGAGGGGGCGCGGCCAGGCCGCTTTAATAGCCGTCCGGGCGGAAATAGAGACGGAGAACGTTCGTTCCTGCCTGAAGGAGTTACCAGAAGGCACAGGTGGGTGGGAAAATGTTGCAAGGTCCAGGCAGGGCAGCAATTGGCTACCACTCATCCGCCTCCTACCAATCCCTGTCCAGTCTGGTCATCTCTGCCAGCTAACTTCTCTGTGCCTGACTGCTGGTATCTTGTCTCTTTATATGGAGTCTTATTCTCTCTATCTCTCCTTCATATTTACTGCTGTTTTATGGTAATTATTTACCCTCTGCAAACGTACTACTTGTTCCTGCTGAATTATGCTTAGTACAGGGAATACCTATGCTGCCATAGTTTTATGGGATCTCTCTGTACAGACTATGAGCAAACTTAGGGACTGTTCCTGCTGAATTGTGCTTAGTACAGGGAATACCTATGCTGCCATAGTTTTATGGGATCTCTCTGTACAGACTATGAGCAAATTAAGGGACTGTTCCTGCTAAATTGTGTTTAGTACAGGGAATACCTATGCTGCCATAGTTTTATGGGATCTCTCTGTACAGACTATGAGCAAACTTAGGGACTGTTCCTGCTGAATTGTGCTTAGTACAGGGAATACCTATGCTGCCATAGTTTTATGGGATCTCTCTGTACAGACTATGAGCAAATTAAGGGACTGTTCCTGCTAAATTGTGTTTAGTACAGGGAATACCTATGCTGTAATACTGAGCGATGTCTAATCTGGAAGTGTCTATAATGATTGGGATCATGTAACGCTACCCCCTATGATTACATAAAAGGATAGAGAGATATGGAACAGTCTCCCTTTTAGTCAGGATTGGGAATGATCTTGTGTCTGGAGAGTGGGGTGGGATGGGGCAGTCTAAGCCAGACTGGGGGCCGAGGGAGGCAAATAATGTGGATTCATCTGTTGAAAATACTTAGGGCTAGGCATCACAGTATCACAGTATCACAGTGCCAGGATCAAGGCAGGATCTCGCACACCCAATCAATAACAACGATATGCCTGGTGCACAATGGTAGAGGTTCGGCAGCCCCACAACAGAGTACAGCAAAGGAATTCCAGGACTGTAGGAAATCTTCCAAATTTATTCCAAAGCGGAGTGCGATGCAACGTTTCGGGTTTTGACGATTTCCTACAGTCCTGTGTGCCGTTGGAATTCCTTTCCAGTATCACAGTGGCCATTGAGGATTTGCAATGCTGGCAGTATTCCTTGGCAGAACCAGCAGTGCAGGGGGCGCAGGCAATAGCAATGGGAGTTGGGGCAGAGGTAATAAATACAGAAGCAAAGTACTGTTAGTGCCGGGCTCTTATTAATACTGTCTGGCACTGACACTCTGCACATCTATAGATCCATGTACTGATTGTTACTGACCCGCCTCACTGTATATTGTGCACAGTAAATTGTGACTAACGCTGTGAGTCCCACCTTAATGGCACCTCTGTATCAGAGCAACAAACCCAAAGGCACGAGTCCAATACAGGTCCAGTTACAGGGGATCAGAATAAGCAGCGTCAGACTGGGGTGTCCAGGGCCCACCGGGGCTCTTGCAACATCAACGATTCTGTGCCGCAACCTCCCGAGTCCACAGTACCATGGGCAACAGCCTACACCAGGGGGCAATCAGGTTTTTTCCCCAGTGGACCAGTCCGGCTCTGTCAATAAATATCTACAGGATCTTCCCCTGCTGCTCTTTTATTGATGGGCAGTTCAGCAGGAGCCTCTCAGTACAGTGCTGGCTCCATTCACTGCTGATCTCTCCCCTGGGAAGTTCTGCTCAATTAGGGCTTTTTGGATTCTTCTCTGGTGAATGTTTAATGCCCCAAGTGATGGGGAGTCAAACACTCTCCCTTTATAACTGCCCCTGACTTTCTTTCCTACCCTGTGACTGTCTCTTTATTCTGGGGCCACAGTGCGGTTCTGTTTGGTGCTGGGTTGTGGGGGGTGGGGCAGGGGAATGAATATATTGCTGAGTCTACAAGGCTCCTTTCTAATTGTCACAAACAGCTGGGAATACGTTTTCAGTATTTTCCATGTTTTTCTAGTGACAGTAATGCTCACTGAACTGGATAAAAGGGCAAGCTCAGATTAATGGTAACGCATACTGATAACAGTCAATTTGCAATTAGTCTTCATTTTTAAATACTTTATTGTGATTTTTAGAGCCCTTTCTTTTTCATGACATATGCTCAAGCTTCGGATTTCAAATGCTATCGGGTTACTAGGGCTAAGTTACCCTAGCAACCAGTCAGATCAAAAAGAGAGGGCCTGGACAAAAAAAACAAGCTATACAAATAAATGAAAAAAATAACATGTGAGCACTCACAGTCAATCCGGAAATAGGAATGTGAATAATTAAAATACTATACAAAACAAAAAAATAAGACAATTTAAAAAGGTGTTTAACTATGAACCCAGTGAGAATGAGGAATGAATGGATATTGGGAAGTTGTATCAGGAGTCAGAAGCAGCAGTGCAGAGAAGAGAAAGGGACAGACACAATGACAGTTACACAGAACTATAAACCCAGTGAGAATGAGGAATGAATGGATATTGGGAAGTTGTATCAGGAGTCAGAAGCAGCAGTGCAGAGAAGAGAAAGGGACAGACACAATGACAGTTACACAGAACTATAAACCCAGTGAGAATGAGGAATGAATGGATATTGGGAAGTTGTATCAGGAGTCAGAAGCAGCAGTGCAGAGAAGAGAAAGGGACAGACACAATGACAGTTACACAGAACTATAAACCCAGTGAGAATGAGGAATGAATGGATATTGGGAAGTTGTATCGGGAGTCAGAAGCAGCAGTGCAGAGAAAAGGACAGACACAATGACAGTTACCCAGAACTATAAACCCAGTGAGAATGAGGAATGAATGGATATTGGGAAGTTGTATCAGGAGTCAGAAGCAGCAGTGCAGAGAAAGGGACAGACACAATGACAGTTACACAGAACTATAAACCCAGTGAGAATGAGGAATGAATGGATATTGGGAAGTTGTATCAGGAGTCAGAAGCAGCAGTGCAGAGAAAGGGACAGACACAATGACAGTTACACAGAACTATAAACCCAGTGAGAATGAGGAATGAATGGATATTGGGAAGTTGTATCAGGAGTCAGAAGCAGCAGTGCAGAGAAGAGAAAGGGACAGACACAATGACAGTTACACAGAACTATAAACCCAGTGAGAATGAGGAATGAATGGATATTGGGAAGTTGTATCAGGAGTCAGAAGCAGCAGTGCAGAGAAAGGGACAGACACAATGACAGTTACACAGAACTATAAACCCAGTGAGAATGAGGAATGAATGGATATTGGGAAGTTGTATCAGGAGTCAGAGGCAGCAGTGCAGAGAAGAGAAAGGGACAGACACAATGACAGTTACACAGAACTATAAACCCAGTGAGAATGAGGAATGAATGGATATTGGGAAGTTGTATCAGGAGTCAGATCCAGCAGTGCAGATAAAGGGACAGACACAATGACAGTTACACAGAACTATAAACCCAGTGAGAATGAGGAATGAATGGATATTGGGAAGTTGTATCAGGAGTCAGAAGCAGCAGTGCAGAGAAAGGGACAGACACAATGACAGTTACACAGAACTATAAACCCAGTGAGAATGAGGAATGAATGGATATTGGGAAGTTGTATCAGGAGTCAGAGGCAGCAGTGCAGAGAAGAGAAAGGGACAGACACAATGACAGTTACACAGAACTATAAACCCAGTGAGAATGAGGAATGAATGGATATTGGGAAGTTGTATCAGGAGTCAGAGGCAGCAGTGCAGAGAAGAGAAAAAGGAATGAATGGATATTGGGAAGTTGTTTGGAATTAGATGTTCCTTCATTAGGCAAATAACAGGTTTTAGGTGCAGTGAGAACAGAAGGACAAATAAAAACAATAGTGAGGATTCTGGATAAAATAAAATGTTTTGATGAAATTCCTGTTTAATGTTAATATGATGCATGTGGATCTATGAGACGAGTTGCGTCAGGCAAAGCTTTCATGTTTAGGGGGTCGGATTAAAGAGCAGCCGAGGCAGAGATGGAGTTATTAACGCTGCTTTCATCTGCTCTCCCACTAATTAACACCTCGTGCCGCCTGCTCATTCCTTTGCAATTTGGAGAAGTCTAATTACTGCCAATAGAGAGGGACCCTGGGCAAGAGGTGGCCACTGCTCAGTCAGGTTAGAAACAGTTGCCCCAGAGCTGATGCCACAATGTACCAACTGCAAAGAAGTAACTGCAGGGGGCGCCACATTGTATCAGTCTGGTTCATTGCTCCAGGGTCAGACTGACAGATTCCTGCTGTGCCCAGAGCTGCTGAATCCCCTAACTGCCATCTGTGAGTCCCAGAGATGTGGAACTAATGCTAAAGATCAATGAATAATAAACAAATTTATAAATCATTTTTTTCTGAATTCCCCGACATGAAAGGATTTATTCTCTGCTCCGTCTCTCTGCTCCTCCTGCTGTGAAGTTCATTCCTCTGACAAACCTGACTCACAAAAGCACAACAACAGCCATTGTGACTGCTGAATAAAAGCCTGTGTTGTGCTCTTCACCTTGACATTCTATTGCACAAAAACACTTCCACCGAGAGACATACACGTAAAAGAGAGAGTTTAGCAGGAAAGCACCGCCAAGGTTAGACTAGTAAATACACATGGCCAGTTATCTCATACTCACCCCCTGCTCAGTGTATGTTGCCTTGTTCTAAGGGCACCACTCTCATTATACCAGAAAACTATGGCAGCATAGGTATTCCCTGTACTAAGCACAATTCAGCAGGAACAGTCCCTAAGTTTGCTCATAGTCTGTACAGAGAGATCCCATAAAACTATGGCAACATAGGTATTCCCTTTACTAAGCACAATTCAGCAGGAGCAGACCCCTAAGTTTGCTCATAGTCTGTACAGAGAGATCCCATAAAACTATGGCAGCATAGGTATTCCCCTGTACTAAGCACAATTCAGCAGGAACAGCCCCTAAGTTTGCTCATAGTCTGTACAGAGAGATCCCATAAAACTATGGCAGCATAGGTATTCCCCTGTACTAAGCACAATTCAGCAGGAACAGTCCCTAAGTTTGCTCATAGTCTGTACAGAGAGATCCCATAAAACTATGGCAGCATAGGTATTCCCCTGTACTAAGCACAATTCAGCAGGAACAGCCCCTAAGTTTGCTCATAGTCTGTACAGAGAGATCCCATAAAACTATGGCAGCATAGGTATTCCCCTGTACTAAGCACAATTCAGCAGGAACAGCCCCTAAGTTTGCTCATAGTCTGTACAGAGAGATCCCATAAAACTATGGTACATAGGTATTCCCCTGTACTAAGCACAATTCAGCAGGAGCAGACCCCTTATTTGTGCAGAATGTGTTATATACCTTATAGCCTTCTGGACAGCTTGGGATACAATGTCCTTTTTTTAAAGTGACCCAGTGGTCGGTAGCTACAGCTGCAGGTTCAGTAGCCTATATACTATACATGTGTGTGAGGGCAAGTGGTCATTTGGGTTCCATATTATCTTTGCAAAGCCATAATGTCATCCTATCAACTATGCACCCAAAATCTCCCTGAGACTCTGGGAGAGGCTTGTTTGGTGCATAAGTGGTGCCCATGGATGTGTTTATATCACTTTTGGTTATTCAATAAATATATACTGTATATCGTTCCATCTGATATAATGACAAATCATTGCAGGCAGGAAATGTGAGCAACTCCCCTGCAGCATCTGATCAGAGCAGTTACTCTGTGAGCCAATCCCATTAGTCTGTATCATACAACATATATATGTACTGTACATTGTATAGTAATAAAGACATTGTCTAGTCTGCTCTCTCTCATTTCCCTACAGAAATAGGGATTGGTAACACTAGATAGGTACCTAATATATAGAGACAAGAGGAAAGTGTTGGAAGGGTTACTGTCTGCTCTCTCTCATTTCCCTACAGAAATAGGGATTGGTAACACTAGATAGGTACCTAATATATAGAGACAAGAGGAAAGTGTTGGAAGGGTTACTGTCTGCTCTCTCTCATTTCCCTACAGAAATAGGGATTGGTAACACTAGATAGGTACCTAATATATAGAGACAAGAGGAAAGTGTTGGAAGGGTTACTGTCTGCTCTCTCTCATTTCCCTACAGAAATAGGGATTGGTAACACTAGATAGGTACCTAATATATAGAGACAAGAGGAAAGTGTTGGAAGGGTTACTGTCTGCTCTCTCTCATTACAAGATGTTTGTCTAGAGAAAGAGAATGAATTCTGCACATTGTGTATAATAGGGATAATAAGGGACATGGGGCAGAGTTATTATGAGAAAAGCCGTCTCTCTCTTTATATTTATATATATGAGGTCACACTGTGATAACCTCGGCCGCTGAGACAGGAGACTGAATTTCCGGCAGAGGGGTTGAAATGAATAGACTGGATGGGGGGGGGGTTATGATTTATCTGTGAGGAAATGAGACGCATGGGGGGGGTCTATAGATGGGGGGGGGTTGCAGTTCCCCATTAATAGCAGGAGTGTAATAACCTGCCTGAAGTTGAACCGGGGACCTGGCATTTCTGTGCTGTTCTATGTGAGCAGACAGCTAAGGCCTGGTTCACTCCTATGGCTATTCTTGGTAATTGCCAGTCTGGCCACAGGTGATGTGTATTAGCCAATTGACTGGCAATAAAACCCCCTGCACTGCTCTTACTCATTGCCCAGTACAGGTCTATGTTCCATAGTTCCCGGGTGCACTTCTAAGCTAAGAGCCAATGCACAGTCCTGTCCCCCCTTACCCCACTGTATGATGAGGAGGGTTTCTGGATAGGAGGTGGAAGGTTCAGGTCAAACTGGACATGAATTTCCATGTTCCCAAACACCTTCCCAATTCCTTCTTTATTGGTAAGGACAGGGGGGTTTGTTTCTATCCCGGCCAACCCAGGGTGTGTTTCAGGTGTGGCTCAAACAGGCACTTTGCAGCTAAATGCCCAGTGGTGAAGTGCACCCTCTGTGGCGAAACTGGGCACCCCAGTAAAGAATGCCAGGAAATCCGCCGCAATTTGTGCCTGAAGTTGGGACATGCCCACAACTCTTGCCCTGATGCCTGGCACAACATTGTTAGTAGGGTTGCCACCCGGCCGGTATTTTACGGCCTAGCCGTTAAAATAACTGCCAAGCAGAGGTGGGCAAGGCAAGCCGGGCGCCCAAGGCAGCCCAGCTGCCAGCTTGCCCCCTCCCTTCCCCCCGTCACACGCGCAGTAACGGCGCTGGTGCGCATGCACAGTAATGACGCTCGCACATGCGCAGTAATGCTGCTTCTGCGCATGCGTAGTATCGTTTGGGATGCATTGCATACGACAAGTTCCAGGTGAGTCCGGTCTAAGGGTAGGCAGAAGAGGTAGCTGCCCAGCGCCCCCTAATCGTTGCGCCCTAGGCAGCTGCCTCTTCTGCCTACCCCTAGTTCCGGCCCTGCTGCCAAGGCTGGGGCCGGTATTACAAATTTACCGGCAATGTAGCTGCCAGTAAATTTGTAATACAATTAAAAGGAGCCCTCGGCCTGCCCCCAATCCCCTGGAACTTACCTTTTCTTTACTTCTTGAAGCGTCCGTGGTGTGACCCCGCCCCTTTTGACATCACGACATGCCCCTTTCGACATCACAGCCGCCCCTTTGTGTCCCCGCCCCCCCAGCAGCCGGTAAAAAAAAATAAAAAAGGTGGCAACCCTAATTGTTAGAGATTGCCCTAATTTACAGGAGGAGATTGGCCAGGGAATGGAGATTGTGGAAGAGGGTGCCCCAACATATGAAGTGGGGGGATCAGAGAGGGAGGTTGTACAGCCGGAATCCAGTGCTCCATGTAGTAAGGTGGTGGGTAGAGCAGCAGGGAAGTTACCCAAAGAGAAGGGTGAGCAGAGGGCCAGTCAGCCTAGGGGAGAGGAGGAGTGGTGGGACAGAAAGCCTCCATTAAAAAGAAAGACACCTCCCCAAAAAATAGTGGTAACAACAGGCAATAGGTTTGTTCTGCCAGAAGGTAAGATCTGGGGAGATCTGGCTGAGGGAGGAAGAAAAGAGGGAGAAGAAGAAGAAAAGAGCGAGAAGAGGAAGACTAGGGCCTTGGGAAAAAGGAATAGAAAGAGAAACAGAGATAACAGCTGCCTGGTAGATATAAGGGCAGAGACACTCAGATTCAGTGAGATTTAGTTGCACGGTGATAAATCGCCTCTTCTTTAGGATGGAACTGCTTTCTGTCAGGCTGTTGTTTCTCCTACTCAATGTAACTGAATGTGTCTCAGTGGGACATGGATTTTACTATTGAGTGTTGTTCTTAGGGCAGAGACACCCTCTCTGATTTGGGGAGATTAGTCGCCCAGCGACAAATCTCTTCTTCTTCGGGGGTGACGTATCTTCCCCAACTGCCTTCCCGCTGGCTAGAATCTAAATTGCCGGCGGGATGGCACTCGGAGCTCTTTGTTTTCCGAAGTCGCTCGAAGTTTCCTCGTGAGGCAACTTCGGACGACTTCAGACAGGTCCTTTATTCATGCTGTGTGTTTTGATGATGATGATGGTTTAAGTGTAATAAGGCAGGAGGGTCCCTGGTGAGTTTCTCAGAGCAGAGTAATGATGTTGAGTCCTCAAAATAGTTTTCCTAGAAAAACATGAATAGAGAACTGTGAAAGGGTCACACAATAAAAAGCTGCAATAATGACACATTGGCTTAACAAGACTGACAAATACTGAGCCCTCAAACATCAGGGGTGCCCTGTCTGCCTCCCTCCAGCTCTAACTTCTGCCCAATCTCCAACAATTGCCTGTCAGAGGGATGCTGGGAGTTGTGGTTCAACAACACCAATAGGGCTACATGTTGTGCATCCCTGATGTGTATACTGAGAATGTGTAAAGTGTTAAGGTCTATTATATGTCCTTTGTACTGTTGTCTACATTTCCCCAAGCCCCCCCCCTCCAATGCTAAGGGCCCAGGGCTAATGACCTTCCTGTCCTACCCTGAAATGGGCCATAGGGGCTACTCAGAGGCTTAATGCAAATGTTTTCTTTTCTTTAACCCCATGTTTACTGTATAGTAAGCTGAGATGGTGTCAGGGGAAGGGGCTGTAACTGTGGAGTAGTTTGGCAAGAGAAAGGACTGTGTGATGGTCTGTTCAGTTTCGGACTGGCCCAAAGGGATACCAGGAAAACTCCAGGTGGGCCCAGGTGTCAGTGGCCTCTCAGGCTGCTAAATATTTGGCCTATTTCATGGCTATTCACTATTTCTATGAGAACAAAGAGACTAAATAGATGGAATAACAGATTATAGTCTGTAAAGAAAAGAGACTAGGATAATAGAGGTTGAGTGAGGAGAGGAAGAATAATAATACTGAGAGTGGGCCCCTGGTCTAAGGTTTTTGCGTGGGCCCCTGGTGTCCCAGTCCAACATTGGCGGGTATAGGGCTGTGTGAGTAGTAAGGCAAGAGAAAAGGCTGTGTGAGTAGTAAGGCAAGAGAAAGGCTGTGTGAGTAGTAAGGCAAGAGAAAAGACTGTGTGAGTAGTAAGGCAAGAGAAAGGGCTGTGTGAGTAGTAAGGCAAGAGAAAAGACTGTGTGAGTAGTAAGGCAAGAGAAAGGGCTGTGTGAGTAGTAAGGCAAGAGAAAGGGCTGTGTGAGTAGTAAGGCAAGAGAAAGGGCTGTGTGAGTAGTAAGGCAAGAGAAAAGACTGTGTGAGTAGTAAGGCAAGAGAAAAGACTGTGTGAGTAGTAAGGCAAGAGAAAGGGCTGTGTGAGTAGTAAGGCAAGAGAAAGGGCTGTGTGAGTAGTAAGGCAAGAGAAAGGGCTGTGTGAGTAGTAAGGCAAGAGAAAGGGCTGTGTGAGTAGTAAGGCAAGAGAAAAGACTGTGTGAGTAGTAAGGCAAGAGAAAAGACTGTGTGAGTAGTAAGGCAAGAGAAAGGGCTGTGTGAGTAGTAAGGCAAGAGAAAGGGCTGTGTGAGTAGTAAGGCAAGAGAAAAGGCTGTGTGAGTAGTAAGGCAAGAGAAAAGACTGTGTGAGTAGTAAAGCCAGAGAAAGGGCCGTGTGAGTAGTAAGGCAAGAGAAAAGACTGTGTGAGTAGTAAAGCAAGTGATGGCACCAGTGGGACACACACACACTAATGTACTGAAATAGAAATATAAACCATTCCTATACATTAACACTGAGCATCTCTCATATTCCCTGCAACTCCCCGCATCCTCTGTGCCAAGATGCTGAGCAGAGCAGCCTCCCCCCCTTCCATTCCCCCCCCCCACACTCTCGTTCTCAGTCTGCAGCAAAGAAGTGTAAACAGAAAACTGAGAGGAAACGTAACAATTCATCATCATCATCATCTCCCTCGTCGTCTGGTCGGAGGATCCGTGTGCACAACTTAATTATTTGTTATGACTTTTTATTGACTGTTTTAATCAGCAGCCAAGATGGAGTTCTGGGGGGGTGAGAAGGATCAGTCTGTGTACAAGGGGTTGCTATGGCAACATATCTGGCTAAACAAGCGGCTCGGTCTAATGCTGGTCACCCAAAGTGCCATGGCAATGAGTGAGGGCTAGTGGGTTCCCAGGGAGAGGAGCAACAACCAGAGCCGCCAGCAGGAGCTGCTCATTACTGGCACCTTCCCCTCTATAAACACTTGGGAGTCCAGAGACACCGGCTCCTGTCATGGATTCTACTGGGTCGCCCACCACTTGTTCCCAGTGAGACCCACCTGCCCCTCCCTCATCTGGGGGAACTTACCTCTCCTCTCCCACCGAGGGCTTTGGGGAGAGCTGGGCAAGAAGAAACACCTGAAGGGACACCTGGTGCTACTTGTTCCAGTGACATCCACCTCCTCCTCTCTCTCTCTCTCTCTCTCTCTCTCTCTCTCTCTCTCTCTCTCTCTCTCTTTCTCTCTCTCTCTCTGTTTTTCTCCTCTTTCACTGTCTCTCTGTCTCTCTCTCTCTCTGTGTTTCTCTCCCTCTTTCTCTGTCTCTTTTTCTCTCTCTCTGTTGCTCTCTCTCTCTGTCTCTCTCTCTCTTTCTGTCTCTCTTTCACTGTCTCTCTGTCTCTCTCTCTTTCTCTCTCTCTCTCTCTCTCTCTCTCTCTCTCTCTCTCTCTCTGTCTCTCTCTCTGTCTCTCTCTCTCTCTCTCTGTTTCTCTCCCCTCTCTCTCTCTCTCTCTCTCTCTCTCTCTCTCTCTCGGTCTCTCTCTCTTTCACTGTCTCTCTCTCTCTCTGTTTCTCTCCCTCTTTCACTGTCTCTCTGTCTCTCTCTCTCTCTCTCTCTGTCTCTCTCTCGTGTGTCAGAAGGAAACAAACAAGAGACTCCCTCCCGCAGCTCCACCTTGTGTTCCAGCAAAGGGGGTCGGATTTATTACCCCCATCAGGGTGAAGCAGGGCCCAATCAGGGTGAGTGATCTGATCCATTTCAGGTTCCTCCTTTTGACTCTATTTTCCTTTTTGATCTAATTCTGCCTGATATGTTACTGTACTTGTGTCTATTCAGGGTCTGAGAGTATGGGGGCCCCTCTGGCACTGCAGGGGTTAA
This sequence comes from Xenopus laevis, assembly GCF_017654675.1. NCBI lineage: Eukaryota > Metazoa > Chordata > Amphibia > Anura > Pipidae > Xenopus > Xenopus laevis. The sequence continues at coordinate 110,260,666 of NC_054384.1, read as the reverse complement.
CAGGCAACCTATACACTGGGGGTGTTGCTCTTTCTAGTGCAGAGGCTTTGGGGGCTCTCCAAGGTGCTGAAATGCCGGATATCTCAGGAATTTGCCAATGGAATCCAGTACCTTCTTTGCCTCCTGGGGCTGATCAATGTCATGGAAATGTCTTCTAATTAACACTAACGACATTGGGTAGAATTGGCCAATATAAATCTATATAATATGTGCTCACAGTCATAACCAGCTGTGCATTGGCCGGGGAGACCCTGAGTGTTAAGGAGTTGGTTAAGGCTCCCTGTGTATTACAGATCAGTTACTGCTCTTTGCCTTTAAATTGGATTCCAGGGATTAGGAATGATTGGATTCAACCCCCCCCCCGTGTGTCTCTTCTTTCTGCTCCTGACAGGGGTTAATTAGGGGGTCACACCATGATTGTATTCAGCACCCACTTGTGACTCAGGTGAATAAAATGTACAGGGGATCCAGCCCTGGGGGCTCTTAGCTTCTTGGCCAGAAATCAATAAATCTCATTCAGTGTCAGTCCCTGCCCCCCCCCCCGGCCTGACAATCCGTTTGTCCAATTTACTTGTGTTCCCTGTGTATTTGTGAACTGGTACCATTGTAGGGACTGGTATCATTATAGGGACTGGTATCATTGTAGGGACTGGTATCATTGTAAGGACTGGTATCATTGTAGGGACTGGTATCATTGTAGGGACTGGTATCATTGTAGGGACTGGTACCATTGTAAGGACTGGTATCATTGTAGGGACTGGTTTCATTGTAGGGACTGGTATCATTGTAGGGACTGGTATCATTGTAGGGACTGGTATCATTGTAAGGACTGGTATCATTGTAGGGACTGGTATCATTGTAAGGACTGGTATCATTGTAGGGACTGGTATCATTGTAAGGACTGGTATCATTGTAGGGACTGGTATCATTGTAGGGACTGGTACCATTGTAAGGACTGGTATTGTAGGGACTGGTTACATTGTAGGGACTGGTATCATTGTAGGGACTGGTATCATTGTAGGGACTGGTATCATTATAAGGACTGGTATCATTGTAGGGACTGGTATCATTGTAAGGACTGGTATTGTAGGGACTGGTACCATTGTAAGGACTGGTATCATTGTAGGGACTGGTATCATTATAAGGACTGGTATCATTGTAGGGACTGGTATCATTGTAAGGACTGGTATCATTGTAGGGACTGGTATCATTGTAAGGACTGGTATCATTGTAGGGACTGGTATCATTGTAGGGACTGGTATCATTGTAGGGACTGGTATCATTGAAAGGACTGGTATCATTATAGGGACTGGTTTTATTGTAAGGACTGGTATCATTGTAGGGACTGGTATCATTGTAGGGACTGGTATCATTGTAGGGACTGGTATCATTGAAAGGACTGGTATCATTATAGGGACTGGTATCATTGTAGGGACTGGTATCATTATAGGGACTGGTATCATTGTAGGGACTGGTATCATTGTAGGGACTGGTATCATTGTAGGGACTGGTATCATTGTAAGGACTGGTATCATTGTAGGGACTGGTATCATTGTAAGGACTGGTATCATTGTAGGGACTGGTATCATTGTAAGGACTGGTATCATTGTAGGGACTGGTATCATTGTAGGGACTGGTACCATTGTAAGGACTGGTATTGTAGGGACTGGTTACATTGTAGGGACTGGTATCATTGTAGGGACTGGTATCATTGTAGGGACTGGTATCATTGTAAGGACTGGTATTGTAGGGACTGGTACCATTGTAAGGACTGGTATCATTGTAGGGACTGGTATCATTATAAGGACTGGTATCATTGTAGGGACTGGTATCATTGTAAGGACTGGTATCATTGTAGGGACTGGTATCATTGTAAGGACTGGTATCATTGTAGGGACTGGTATCATTGTAGGGACTGGTATCATTGTAGGGACTGGTATCATTGAAAGGACTGGTATCATTATAGGGACTGGTTTTATTGTAAGGACTGGTATCATTGTAGGGACTGGTATCATTGTAGGGACTGGTATCATTGTAGGGACTGGTATCATTGAAAGGACTGGTATCATTATAGGGACTGGTATCATTGTAGGGACTGGTATCATTATAGGGACTGGTTTTATTGTAAGGACTGGTATCATTGTAGGGACTGGTATCATTGTAGGGACTGGTTTCATTGTAGGGACTGGTATCATTGAAAGAACTGGTATCATTATAGGGACTGGTTTTATTGTAAGGACTGGTATCATTGTAGGGACTGGTATCATTGTAGGGACTGGTATCATTGTAGGGACTGGTATCATTGAAAGGACTGGTATCATTATAGGGACTGGTTTTATTGTAAGGACTGGTATCATTGTAGGGACTGGTATCATTGTAGGGACTGGTATCATTGTAGGGACTGGTATCATTGAAAGGACTGGTATCATTATAGGGACTGGTTTTATTGTAAGGACTGGTATCATTGTAGGGACTGGTATCATTGTAGGGACTGGTATCATTGTAGGGACTGGTATCATTGAAAGGACTGGTATCATTATAGGGACTGGTTTTATTGTAAGGACTGGTATCATTGTAGGGACTGGTATCATTGTAGGGACTGGTATCATTGAAAGGACTGGTATCATTATAGGTACTGGTTTTATTGTAAGGACTGGTATCATTGTAGGGACTGGTATCATTGTAGGTGCCCCCTGCTGGTGGTATAAATAATAGTCACTCCCAACAGATCCTGCAGAGGTGACAGGTGTGTTCTTAGCGTGAGGAGGATCACATGTAGGTAGCGCAGTCATCATTCACGTGTGGGTTTCCTAAAAGTGGGCAGGGCTTAGGACAAAGCAGGCGGGGTCACGTTGGATTAGGGTGTGTGGTTTAAAGCATTTTAGGAGAACATTGTGAATCTATGGTTCAATATTCATGGTAACCTGTGCCATTCCCAGGCCTACAACTCCCAGCATGCAAGTTGGGGCCTACAACCGGAACAATGATGCAGCGAGACCACCAACCTCATATACCAGATTCATCACTAATGTCAGTTAATTTTCATCCCCTAATTTCCCCTCCTTGCCGCAGACAGAGCCAACAAAAACACATATTAACGTATCGGCCACAACCTGTAATTATTCCCTAGATCTAATTATAGGATTGTCATCTCTCCAGGGATCGGAGAAACAATAAAGGGAAAACACAGGGAAAATAGTATGTTTTTTTTAAAAAAAAAAAAATATATTATTCTCATTATCGAGGGCCTATTTTGGCTCCTGACCCCACACACTGCTTAAATAACCTCTGCACTTTTTACTCCACCCCCTTCCTTAAAGGGATACTGTCATGATTTTTATGATGTAGTTTTTATTTCTAAATGACACTGTTTACACTGCAAATAATTGACTCTACAATATAAAATGTCATTCCTGAATCAGAAAGTGTATTTAGTTGTAATATTGGTGTGTAGGTGCATCTCAGGTCATTTTGCCTGGTCATGTGATTTCAGAAAGAGCCAGCACTTTAGGATGGAACTGCTTTCTGGCAGCCTGTTGTTTCTCCTACTCAATGTAACTGAATGTGTCTCAGTGGGACCTGGATTTTACTATTGAGTGTTGTTCTTAGATCTACCAGGCAGCTGTTATCTTGTGTTAGGGAGCTGCTATCTGGTTACCTTCCCATTGTTCTGTTGTTAGGCTGCTGGGGGGGGAGGGAGGGGGTGATATCACCTTGCAGTAGAGCAGTAAAGAGTGACTGAAGTTTATCAGAGCACAAGTCACATGACTAAGGGCACCTGAAAAACTGACAATAAAAAATCTGTTTGCTCTTTTGAAAAAGGATTTCAGTTCAGAATTCTGCTGGAGCAGCACTATTAACTGATGTGTTTTGAAAAAAAAACATGTTTTCTTGTGATAGTATCTCTTTAAAGGGGAAATATAACTATAAATAAAAAGTTAGCCTCTTGTAGACCTTGTGTCCCCTCCCTGCGCTTCTCCATTGGCTGCTGATAGACATCTGCCCCTATCTACCCCTCAAGCCACAGACACATTTAGCACAGGGGCCCTGCCCAGAGTTAGAATAAGGGCCACACCTAAGCACAGGATGTTTTGGGCCCTTTATAAACTGGATTGAATGAAAGACTGAACTTGATGAATGTTTTGTGTTCAGTCTGAGCTGCTCTAATATTCCCGGGAGGATCCTGCCAGTGTTACTATGGGGAATGAATGAATGAATATTGGGAAGCTTTTTTATTAGACAAAGCGCTGATTGTGGGTGAAGTTCCCCTTTAATAACATTTCTGTGCTGTTTTATCAGTACCTGGGAGGGGGAGCTGCTCCTGGTTCCCTGCTGGGTGAATAACCGGCTGTGCGTGATGCAGGTGTTGGCAGGAACATGAATAAAACACACCAGAGGTTTAAAGGACATGTAAAGGCAAAAAAATATCCAATTTTTTTACTTTATTTAATGAAAAAGAAACCTATCTCCAATATACTTTAATTAAAAAATGTGTACCGTTTGTATAAGAAACCTGACTGTATGCAGTGAAATTCTCCCTTCATTTACTGCTTTGGATAGGAATTGTCAGACGGTCCCTAACTGCTCTGCAGGGAAACAATCATACTTATGTACAGCAGGGGGAGCCCCCGCCTTACTTCCCAGCCATGCAGAACTCAAGCAGCTTTGTTTGTTTCCCTGTAGAGCAGTCGGTGACTGTGTAGAGATTTGTATTGGATTTTATATTTGCCTTTACATCCCCTTTACTGTTTCCAACTCCAGCTGCAGGGACAAAGATCATGGAGGCAGATTTAAACAGATAAACTGGGATTCTATTTGGAGGATTATTTTGCTGTGCAACAATTGTTCCAATTTTTTAGGATATATATCGGTGGTACAAAAAAAGGAGGGTTGCAGGGAGTTGCCATGTATACAAATCTCTAATTCCAGTACTGGCAGTGAAGGAGTTAATTGGACACACATCTCTAATGAGCGGGTGATGGAGTGTATATTGGATTGAGCGAAGGGTAATAGCACAATTAATCGTATTTCCCGGGGCTTCACAAACATTCATTTATTAAAAGCGGCTTTGGCAGCAAATAAATGTAGATTTTAATACATAGATTGAGAGCTCTGTGTCCCAGCATTACTTTCATACGCTCAGAATGATTCCAGGATGATATTGGGTTGTGGCCGCTGATTCGCCCGGCTCAGTCGGACTGATACTGCAATAGCCGCTAACCTTTAGTTCAGCTCAAGGTAAATATTGCCTTTCCCCAAGACGGGCGCCAATCGGTTGGCATGAACTGCAGAGACTTGAGTAGAGCGAATAACTGACTTGCATTACATTTGTGCCATTCTTACCATGTTTAGCCATCTTCAGGGTTACACTGTGCCAGTATTGTAGTGAGTGTGCCCAGCTGAAACAGTGCCCACCACTCTCTCCCCTGTGTCCCGCCAGTCCAGTCCGACCCTGTGGGGCTTGTTAAAGGATAACTAAACCTTTAAAAATAAGTGTAAAATTGATAAGGGGGCTATTCTAAACACTTCTGCAATGTACATTCATTATTTTTTTGTTATTAAGGGATACATGTACTGTTAATATGAATGAATTGTGTTACAACAGCGCCACCTGCTGGTCAGTTTCCCACCAGTCTGACCAGCAAGTAGTCAAGGAAGTTGTCAGGAGAAAGAAAGAGGCTGATGTTCTTCTGCTTAGGAAAGATGTGAGAAAGGTTTCTAATTTTATTCCTAAGCAGAAGAACATCAGCCTCTTTCTTTTATTTCTTTCAGTAAAATGTTACTGAACATTTCATTGCAGGCCCCCCAGGGGTAGATTATGAATTCACTGGGCCTATTATATGAGGCAGGTTTTACTTAATCTCAAATGTTTCACTGATTATACATAAAATTAAGAGTAAGGTATTCAATCAGATTCTCCCTCCCAGTATAACTTCCATATAATTCTCAGACCCAGGCAGTAATGAGGTTTGAGGCAGGGGTTTGTTAGTACAGAGCTCATAATCTCCCATTTTTCCTAGCTCTGCCCCTGATTTGCCCTGTTATACCAACCTGGGCTATGGATAGGCATATCAGGGGCATAACAGGGCATATTTAACTTGAACAATTGTTACCAGGCCCGAGCTATCCTGACTGCTCCCTCTCCTCTGAATAAATACTGTGCCCATATGTTTTACAGGACATTATATTAATGCCTGAGCGCTCCTGGGGATGGGGGTTATCTTGTGGGTACAGGTTATCCTATTATTATTATTATTATTAGACGCTGGGGTCCAAAGCACAGAAAGTTCCCATTGACTTTTGCTGCCAGAGATTGAACCTCAGAGAAGATCTGTATGGGGGAAGGGAGCACGGCAGTGAAGGAGTTAACTGAATTGAAGCCATTACCATGCGGCTGTAGATGGGCACGAGGTGTCAGTGATGAAGTGAAGTGATTAAACCTGTAGGAAAGGGCAGAGTCTTTATGAAGAGGAATAGAGAAGGTTTAACAAGACGAGGAGCAGCACTGGGCCCTATTGTTACTTTTGGCTTCTCTGTATCTCATTTCAGCAATTGGTTAATCAGATTTATTGTATCAGACAAGTGCCCTCGCCAGGGAGAGATCTGGCACCAGAGCAGAGACAGCAGAAGAGACAGAGAATGTTGCACATGATTATGTCTGATTATGTCTGATGCCAAACTGGACTGAGAGATTCCACCTCACCTGTTCAACCCCAGACACATTTGCTGCAAGGAGGTTGCCATTTATTTTAGTTTTACAGCCCAGTCCAGGGTTCAGCTCAACATTCAGAATTCAGATTAATCTATGTCTTTAGTGTTATTATAAACCTTTACAATTGAATCACATGGGGTTTCAGGTAGATCATTGTCATGATTGGACATTAAAGATCATGACTTCAGAGATTGGAGGCGAAAACTTACATTCCTGATGTCAAGAATGACGGAATCAGTGTAAACTCAGCAATATCTACACCTGATCATCAATACTGCTTAAGTATATATCACTTCTTCCTTGCCTGGAGCGTGATGCATAGGAGGAGAAATATAGAAGGGGAGAGAAGAGGGAGGATGGGGGAGAGTAAGGCCAAACAGTTGGGGGAGAAAAGGAAAGGAGAGGGGATGAGAGACAGAAGGAGAGAAGGGAAAGGGGGTTAGGGAGTAGAGAGACAAATGGGGGAGAGGAGAAATATAGAAGGGGAGAGAAGAGGGAGGATGGGGGAGAGTAAGGCCAAACAGTTGGGGGAGAAAAGGAAAGGAGAGGGGGTGAGAGACAGAAGGAGAGAAGGGAAAGGGGGTTAGGGAGTAGAGAGACAAATGGGGGAGAGGAGAAATATAGAAGGGGAGAGAAGACGGAGGATGGGGGAGAGTAAGGCCAAACAGTTGGGGGAGAAAAGGAAAGGAGAGGGGGTGAGAGACAGAAGGAGAGAAGGGAAAGGGGGTTAGGGAGTAGAGAGACAAATGGGGGAGAGGAGAAATATAGAAGGGGAGAGAAGAGGGAGGATGGGGGAGAGTAAGGCCAAACAGTTGGGGATAAAAGGAAAGGAGAGGGGATGAGAGACAGAAGGAGAGAAGGGAAAGGGGGTTAGGGAGTAGAGAGACAAATGGGGGAGAGGAGAAATATAGAAGGGGAGAGAAGAGGGAGGATGGGGGAGAGTAAGGCCAAACAGTTGGGGGAGAAAAGGAAAGGGGATGAGAGACAGAAGGAGAGAAGGGAAAGGGGTTAGGGAGTAGAGAGACAAATGGGGGAGAGGAGAAATATAGAAGGGGAGAGAAGAGGGAGGATGGGGGAGAGTAAGGCCAAACAGTTGGGGGAGAATAAAAGGAGAGGGGATGAGAGACAGAAGGAGAGAAGGGAAAGGGGGTTAGGGAGTAGAGAGACAAATGGGGGAGAGGAGAAATATAGAAGGGGAGAGAAGAGGGAGGATGGGGGAGAGTAAGGCCAAACAATTGGGGGAGGAAAGGAGAGGGGGTGAGAGACAGAAGGAGAGAAGGGAAAGGGGGTTAGGGAGTAGAGAGACAAATGGGGGAGAGGAGAAATATAGAAGGGGAGAGAAGAGGGAGGATGGGGGAGAGTAAGGCCAAACAGTTGGGGAGGAAATGAGAGGGGATAATAAATAATAGGAGCAGCACTTCCCATTTATGAATATATCATATTGAAGTGACTGCGGTTGGTGCAGAGAAACTAATATAAGGAATTGCTGTCAGGACCAAACGTAACACTGCAGATAGTGACTCAGGATTAGGGGCCACAGAGGACAGAGCTGTGCCAGACAATTATTGCCTTTTGTGCTGATCTTGGATCTGGGTCTTTTGTGCACTAAATACAATATTGATTTCAGCAGTGCAGCTCAGGCTGTAGTTCCCCTGAATGTCTCAGCAGAAGCTCAGATTCTTGGTGGTCGAACTTTTAATAATGTCGAATTGGAATTTAAATTTGCTTTGACACTTGGCTCCTTACACACTATCTCTGCTCTGTATCTGCGCTGCAAACAAGCTCAGTCCATAGCAGATTCATTTGAATGGGAGTGTGTTTAATGCTGGCAGGAGAGAGAGGTACTTGCAGAAGATAAATGGAGACGAAGAGAAATTGTATCAAAGAGAAATAGATATTTCCTTCAAAATACATTTTCTATATTAGATATTGATGAAAAGTAAAAGATTTCACCATCAGCATAGTAAGGGGTTCTTTACTGTAAGGGCAGTCAGGTTATGGGATTCCCTACCAAGAGAGGGGGAATGAGTGATTCATTGGTGGGGAGGAAAGGAGATCTCACCATCAGCATAGGAAGGGGTTCTTTACTGTAAGGGCAGTCAGGTTATGGGATTCCCTACCAAGAGAGGGGAATGAGTGATTCATTGGTGGGGAGGAAAGGAGATCTCACCATCAGCATAGGAAGGGGTTCTTTACTGTAAGGGCAGTCAGGTTATGGGATTCCCTACCAAGAGAGGGGAATGAGTGATGTTCACGGGGTTAATAAGTATCATCCATAAGAGGCCCCCAACCAGCATCCCTTTAAATCATTACACCAATCAGCAGTGCACTTCCAATCCTTGAGAAAAGTCTTTTTCAGTTGATCTTTGTTCTACATTTCAGTTTGGGGAATCAGTGTTTTCTGTTTATTGCTGAGAGTAAATAGGGCTGCCGGGCGCAGATCAGTGGGAATTGGCGGCTAATGATAAATTGTACCCACATGCCAAGTGCCACTTAGTCTAAATGGCAGAATAAAGGGCTTTATTCTTGTTTTATGTGTGTGACTGTGAATCAAGGTATCACTGCGCTTATTGCTTTTATTCTCTGGATAAATTACAGCTTATTTGCAAAGGGAGAAATTGAAAGTCCACTTACTCTAAAAATGTATTTAAACCTCGTGACCCGAACGTGTGGACGGACGCAATTTGAATGGCAGAAAAGGGCCAATTCACTGAGGGACGTTGATGTTGCTCTGAGTCTGTAATATGGAAAGACTGGGGTGAATGAGGGATACTAAGTAATGAGCAGGGGCTTCCTCATCGGCGGGATCCTAGGGTCCTCATAGGCGGACCCTAGGATCCCGCCCTAGGGTCTAGGGAACTAAAGCCTAACTAAAGAAGTCGGTAGAAATGTTGTACATGATGTTTTGTGCTTCTGTACCAGCCCAAGGCAACCACAGCCCTTTAGCAGTAAAGATCTGTGTCTCCAAAGATGCCCCAGTAGCTCCCCATCTTCTTTTCTGCTGATTCACTGCACATGCTCTGTGCTGCTGTCACTTACTGAGCTTAGGGAGCCACTCACAATATACAGTACACATAGAATAGAAATGTCACAATATACAGTCCACATCAATGGGAGACTCATGACACCCCAGTTTGATGCTGAAAGGAAGTTCCTGGACACACAGACTCTGAGTTCATGTTCCAGGGCATCAAGCAGGGCCCGTGCAAATGGACAATCCCAATCTCATGCTGTGGAAAAGTCATTAGTGCAGCAGTGGTGATTTTTTAGGCACATTATGAAAGACAAATCTCAATTGCTCCAGTCCCTGATGCTGTTAAAGTGCAGCCCCTCTGGTAGTGCCCCCGGTGGTGTATTAGATGGTGGTACTGGGAGTAAGTGCTGGCTTGGTTGAGACATGAGTGGGTGAATGAAAGACTTGGCCTTTCTGTGAGTATTGGGGGCAAGTACTGAGAAGGGGGGAGATGGAGGAACACTGGGGAATTGGAGGAAATTGCTTTTATATCGGCCACTGTCAGGAAGATGAATTGGGCGCACAGAACCGGGAGGGAAGGGATTAGAGAGAGACGGAGCAGAACTCGCCATGAAATCTGATGTATTAACGACTGATAAATTAGAGGAATAATTATTGCCTGATGCATAATCTGTCCCCAGCACCATCAGATGCAAATTAATTGCACCATGTGCAGCCGTTTCATTTCTCCCCCACCACCCCTGGCACGTGGGATTAGCACTCTCTACTTTTACTTTTCTAGACTGTAAGCTCTTCAGGGGCTTCACTCCTGTCAATCTATAGGTTACGGGTTCAATACACTCACGGTTTTGTTGTAATTTTCAAATACTTGGAGAAAAAAGAAGATGCACTTGACGAGTAGATGTGATGTACAGAAAGTACCTCCAAAAATGTTTTGTTAGTGCGGAGTACAAACAATAAAACGTTTCTGAGGCCTCTTCGTCAGTGATGAAGTACATAATTAGCAACACAACCCAACCATTCACATTCACTGTTCACATTCAGTGTTGGGTTGTGTTGCTAATTGTGTACTTCATCACTGACGAAGAGGCCTCAGAAACGTTTTATTGTTTGTACTCCGCACTAACAAAACATTTTTGGAGGTACTTTCTGTACATCACATCTACTCGTCAAGTGCATCTTCTTTTTTCTCCAATTTTCACTCCTGTCAATGGTATATACTGCTTTATACAGAATGCCCTGCACCCCTGGAATAAAGCTCAGTGAGCTGCACCAGTGGTGAAACTAGATATTACTGGGCCCCACAGCAAATTATTTTTCAGGCCCCTAAAATGTCTAGAGGTTCACTTGTTTTACCAATATTTATTGAAACTATATATGAATTAGGCCCTAGTGGGGCCCCTATACCTCCTGGGCCCCCCTGCAGCCGCAGGGTCTGCTTCCTCTATAGTTACACCCCTGAGCTGCACCTTCCTATGAGTACATTGCACCCTTTATCTGGCAGCTCTGTATTCATGGGGTGGTGGGCAGTATGTGGGTATCCTTGTAATTGCTCCTTAGCTTATGTGTCCTTCATTGGCTCAGGACCCTTGTGTCGGGGCAAGTTGCAGAGAGCCACAGTTTCCTCAGAGGCCCATAGGGATTATGGGTTTTCTATTCTATATACACACACACACACACATCTCTCGTCTCCCCCCCAAGTTGCTATTGGAGCAGGCCTCGCATTAATTAGTTTCCTAAAGAAAAGGCAAACTGGGCCACAGCCAAGAATCTTGAGACTGAAAGATTGGCACAGCTGGGGTGCCCCCGCTTGGCTTCCTTCCATGTAAAGGTACAAACAGCATTTGTGAATGTTTTATTTCTAAAACTGACAGTTAGCTTTGGGGTGCCCCAGATAGCAAGGCCCAAAGCAGCAGATGGGGCCCCACTTGAAGGCCACTAATGTAGATCTTTGGGAGTGCACTGGAATTGGGATAGTAAGATGCTCAGAGCAGGACAATGGAAGCATGCATACACGTTGCACCTAAGCTAAGGGCACCCTTGGGTGGGGGCTACAAAGGCGTGGGGTGAACCCCAGAAGACTGTAACCTCACCTAGATCCTTTATGATGGGGGTGCAGCTCAAGAGAAGCTGAGGGCCCACACGCTGTGAATCTGTGTGTCCAGAAGCAAAGCCCAATTCTACGAGTTCTGTTAATGTCTTTGAAGAGTCCAATATAATAATAAAATCTTTTAACCCAATGCATAATATGAATTTCATGTGCCTAATTCATGGTGTTTGTTGTTGGCAAGGTGACAAGATGCCCGGGCTCCTGAATCGTATCACTGGGGCCCCCCTGCCCTTGACTGCGGCTGAGATTAGCTCCTGTGTTAGTGGATATGCTCTGGGGATGACGGCGGCTCTCACTTACACCAACCTGGAGTCTCAGCCCGTGGAAGGTAAGATTTCAAATATCCACTGTCGCTCCCTAATTTGATTGTCTGAATCATGTGCAAGTTAGGGGTGTCGGGGGATCTACATTCCTCCTTTATGTGCCACTGGTTGTTACCAAAACTATATTTCCTAAATCCTTCCCCAAACACAGAGCAAGGAGCATGGTCTGGGCACAATAGGGTGTCATGGGCATGGTCGGGCATGCTGTGGGCCTGCACAAAATGTATCTGCTTTTGGGTCCCTGGAAGTTGGAGTCTCTCTTTCTTAGGAAGTGGCATTAGAAGACTGAATGGAAGGCATGCATTGCAGGGGAACCTACTGGACTGACTGACGCCCTAATTCTATGCACCAATGTGCAGGGTCAGATGAGCCCCCACTGTAGGACAATCATATACTGTATATATATATAATTTTCAAAAGGTACTTGCACTCTGTCCACGCTGCTTTGTGGGTGCTTGGTCAAATAAATCATATATATTCATTCAGGGTGGACCAGCACACCATTTTCATCAATCAAGAAATATATATATATACACAATAAACCTATACTTTGTTTAAAGCAGAAACTTGGTGTAAAGATGTCCTTGGTGTGCCATCAACTTTTCCCAATATATATATATACTGTATATACAGGTATGGGATCTGTTATCTGGAAACCCGTTATCCAGAAAGCTCTGAATTACGGAAAGGATGTCTCCCATAGACTCCATATTATCCAAGTAATCCACATTTTTAAAACTGATTTCCTTTTTCTGTGTAATAATAAAACAGTCGCTTGTACTTGATCCCAACTAAGATATAATTAATCCTTATTGGAAGCAAAACCAGCCTATTGGCTTTATTTAATGTTTATATGATTTTCTAGCTATGAAGATCAAAATTACAGAAAGATCCATTATCTGGAAAACCCCAGGTCCTGAGCATTCTGGATAACTGGTGCCATACCTATATATATATATATATATATATGCCCTACAGCCCAAAGTCCATATAAAGCCCTGTAACTTCCTCTCATGAGTTTATCCCTTTTTGTCCTCTGGTTCTGACTCTTGAAACAGGGTAGCAACAGCCAGTTCTCTTCCATCAGTTGGCCTCTGCTGTATTATTTCAGGAGTTGGAAGCAGCAGTGCAGAGAATATTAATAACCAGGCAGCTGCAGCTTTCAATAGCAATAAATCAGCTGTGTTGTATGTAAAAGTTAATGCGAGTCGCCACTTTTACTTGTAATAATAATAATAATAATAATGATCATTTAGAAGCCACTCATAGCTGTGATTGCCGAAGCAACAAGCCATTACTAGTGACTATTTCCGCAGACTGACCGGCATTTGAGTGATTTTTGGGAAGAATGGTGCCCCTTGGCGAGTGCCTTATTATTTCCCTGTGATCCCCCGCAGCTCTCTTTGTGTACCCCCTCAATGAGCACACGGTGGTGGTCGGATTTGAAGCGGTGATCTGCAGGCGCATCGTCACTGTGCAAATAAAGGACAAGGCTAAAATGGACGAGTCCTACTACGATTCCTGCAGCGGGAGATTCCCAGAAGGCAACGGTGAGTGCCATGAACTTCAGCCGCCCAATCAGGCACAGGGGCCACTTTATACCCAACGTTTGGCTCCTGGCTGAAAGCAAACGGGATAATTTCAGAAAGGCTTTATGTTCAGCTGAAATTGTCCTGTAATAAAAGCAGAATGGAAGATTTAAGTGTGAATCTTAAAATCAATCTCAGCCATAAAATGAGCAGGGTCACCATCTGAGCAACATTGCTGATTGATGTATCCAGGTTCCCTTTGTGTGGGCTTAAACTGGGGGCACCCCTCCCAAACCTCCACAAGGCACACCCAAAAGCAAATGCCAAGTACCCTGGGACCATTCATTTTATAGAGAAGAGACTCAATGTCCGGGGGGGGGGGTAAAAGGTTCCCTTTTTGGTTCAATGGGGCGCTCTAGAAATTTGGCACCCTCCAGTGCTTTGTTAAACTTAGCCTTTAATTCCTTTAATATAGGAATTTGATAAACGTATGTACGGTGGATTTGAGACTCTTTTGCTGAAAGCCCTCTCTTTTGTCATCCAAAATTAGGTCAGGGTTCCCCTTAGGGAAGGACCAGATGTTGCGGATCTTGAGACGTTGAGAACCTGCTCCTCCACTGCTGCTCCATGTGCCTGTACCCAAATACATTGCCTCGACTCTGGTGCCAGCAGACGTGGTGGATTTTGGCATGAAATGCAAAATGTAATGTTTTGCTCCTAAATCCACCAGATTTTCACCAGAGTCCAGGCAATGTATTTGAGTACAGGCACATGGAGCAGCAGTGGAGACAGGGGGGTAACTAGAGAGTAAGCAGACCCTGCGGCTGCAGGGGGCCCCAGGAGGTATAAGGGCCCCATGAGGCCTGAAATAATGAGCAATTTCAACATATATTGGTAAAAAAGGCCAACCTCTCGTTATGTTGGGGGCCCTAAAATTAATTTGCTGTGGGGCCCATTAACATCTAGTTACACCACTGAGAGGAGAAGTGAATTCTCGGCCTCCACTTCTCCGTAAGGCCCAGATCCACACCATCTAGCCCTATCCTTAGCTTACAACAAGACTGGAGCTCTATGAAAACATTATTCCATCAGCCATAGTGCCCAGAAATGTCAAAATGTTGCCCTAGTTAATCTTGAGGTTGAGCTTTTAGTAGAACCTTCAGGCTGGATCCTCAGCCATCTCTTTGGAGACCCTTATACCTCTGAGCCTCCTTGAACCACCAGCCGCTCAGTTTAAGAATAGATAATAGTAAACATAGTTTCATTTGCAGAAAAGGGGGTTCAGTTAGTCTGCTGGAGTGGGGGAGCATGTTGCTCGCTAAACAAATGACTTCTAGCTGCTTCTCACTGCTGAGACATTGTACCTGCTCTTATTTCATGGTATCGGTGCCAGGACCAGCCATTGTGTCGTTTGCATCGGTAATGATGAGAAGGTCATTTGCTGGGCAATTTACAGTAGTGGAACCGGCCAGAAAACAAGCCGAAATATACACATTTCTGCATGAAGCTGTTTAGTTGCTAAGGAATGGTTATTAGTAGTTCTGAAGCCAGTGGAAAGGAACGAGGGTCTTTAACGATTCACATGGAATGAACGATTTCAAGCAGCTGCGGATCATTTTCCCCTTGTATGGGGGGGGCAGGGAGTTGTTTGCAGTAATATCTACATTCCTGTGAATTTGGGGGTATTCCAATAGGCTATTATTTCTCTTAGAAAGAAAGATGCTGGGACAGACAGGTACCCTTATTTCATCTGTAATATTGTATTTTTTGTGCTGTCTGGCACTTATTTTCTACAGGTTGTTAATTAAGCAGCACTGACACCTATCTGAATCATTAAACCCCAATGCAAAGGAAGCGTGACTTGCTCAGGGCCCCCTGTTGTCCTTTATATTAATTTTTTTCAATTTCTACAATTTTGCTTCTGCAGGTCGGATTCTGCTGGATGAAGACTTGGAGAGGATCATTTTTGTAGCCAACCTTGGGATGGTACCAACCCAGGAGAGCGTGTCCGTGTTGATCAGTACATCGTCTGAGCTTCCTACTCTCTCCAGTGGGGCTGTCAGGGTCCTTCTTCCGCCCGTCTGTGTTCCCAGAGTCACCAACTCCACAGTGGAAAACGGTCTCGCCTCTGTCTCTCCACTTCGACTGTAAGAACTTTGCACAGGCATCAAACCTGCAACTCACTGATAGCCATAGGGTCTCCAGTACTAGAAAATGGGGCAGTTCCATTAGTCAGATGAGCACAGTCATTTTTAGGATAAACAGAAGCTCAACACCCTTGAAAACTCCTAGGTATTCTGTTTGTGCCCTATGGACTGAGGGAATTTGTTTGGGTATATTGGAAGTCTGCTGTAGGCAGGGACCTTTAAATAAAAAGCATCACCTCCTTCTGCATTAGAGGACAGTGCTGGTTTGGTCTTTACACAGTATGGGGTAGAATTAAATAACACTTCAGGTTTGGGGTCAGGATACACAGGTTCATTGTAAATGGGGGGTTGAGGCTTTTTTATCACCAAAAATAGTTATTTCCCACCTTTTGGATAAAATGACCGAATATAAGAAGGTTTGTTGCGTTTACTTATAAAGTGTCCCAAGTGTCCTGCCATCTGGGATGATAAAGGGAATGACATGTCATGTTTGTTGAGTTAATCTAATTTTATTGTCTCTGCTGTTCACTTTTACTGTTTCCACAGGAGAGAGACCGGGCTCACTGGCTCCAGCAAAAAGCTCTGCCTTGCAACACTGTTGGAAACAGAAGCTGTGAATTCCATTGAATATGAACTGACTTTTCATCTGGAGATTCGGGCTCCATATCTCTTAGCAGGTCAGGGACTTTCTGCAGTTTCCATTGTGTAACACTGCCAGGCAGAAAAGGTGGTGGCTTGACATCTCTTGACTTAGTTGGATGGATCCAAAAAAAAAAAATGTCCCCAATCCAACCAATATTTGATGAGATGTGGCAGAACATTGTTTGGTCATGCTCCATGTTTGGTTGTGGATATGATCCAGGGCAGACTACTCTGCACTCATAAACTTTTCACTCAGCTCCATTTGTTTAACCACTTGCCTTTCCAGGCTGTGCAAAGATGGGGTAATTTGGTGAACTAAATGAGCAGTTCTTATGGTTCCCCCTATTGGCTTCTCCAGATTGAGGAGAGTAGGAAGACTGGAACTGATGAGTAAGCTTGCATTAATATAGACAAGATGAAGACAGTAGAACAAAATGAAGGCGGTAAAATAATATGCTTCAATAGGACAAGATGGAGACAGTAGGACAAGATGGAGACAGTAGGACAAGCTGGAGACAGTAGGGTAAGATGGAGAAAGTAGGACAAGATGGAAACAGTAGGACAAGGTGGGAACAGTAGGACAAGATGGGAACAGTAGAACAAGATGGAGAAAGAAGGCCAAGATGGAGATAAAGCTAAAGACAGCATGGAGAAATGGTGACAACAGGACATGATGGCTACAGTGGAGTAAAATGGTGACCGTAGCGCAAAATGGAGGCAGTAGGTCACACTGAAGGCAGTATGGAAAGATGGTAACAGTCATGATGGATAAAGTCTTGATGGATAAGATGGAGACAGTAGGGCAATATGGAAACAGTAGGGCAATATGGAAACAGTAGGGCAGGATGGAGATAGTATGGCAAGATGGAGAAAGAAGACCAAGATCGAGATAGAAAGGCAAGATGGAGACAGTAGGGCAACATGGAAACAGCAGAACAGGATGTAGACAGTAGGACAAGATGGAAATGGTAGAACAATACGAAGACCATAGAGCAAGATAGAAACAGTAGAACAAGATGGAGAAAGAAGGCCAAGGTGGAGACAGTAGGGTAAGATAAAGATGATAACAGTAAGTCATGATGGATACATTAGGATAAAGTGGAAGTTGTAGAAGATGGAAGAAGTAGGGAAAGCTGGAGACAGTAGAAAAAAGTGGAAGGAGTAGGGGATGAAGGTAGTAGGGCTCAGGCAAGACAGTATTAGGCAGTCTCAGGCATCATGGAGAAAGAAGTGCAAGAAGGCAACACTTAACATGAGTGACTGTCAACCTGTTTGGAGAGTGCATCAAACATAGTAGGTGATCACCCTGTGGTCCTTAAGTTGTCCTTTAAGCTTAACATTAGCAGAGGTCCATAGGTTGCACAGTGCTACCTGCTATAAATAGTGGGTCATGCCAAAGGCTGTTTTGTTGTTTGCCCCACTAACACCAACAAGGGCCCTACAGCATTGTGGGAACGAAAGAAGTCATTCCAACAGATTATCTGGGATTCTAAAGACATGGATTGGCTGAGAGTAGTTTTGTACCTAAGTGGGCTGCAGGATTGTTATATTAATATGACCACTAGGGACCTCCTAGATGAACTCTACTATTGAGCTTCTCTTGGCCAAGCTTTTTTGTTAGGTGTTGGGGCACGATGAACCCAGGGCACCCGTCCTTTTACTGATGGAACTATAGGGAAAGACACATATGAAGATCTGTGGAAAAACTTACATAGGTGTATTTTACAGGTGTAGAAAGCCCCACCCATGAAATACGTGCTGATGCCGACCCTTCCGCTCCTTCAGCGAAGAGCATTGTGATCACGCTGGCCAACAAGCACACGTATGACCGACCGGTGGAGATCCTCATCCATCCCAGTGGTACAATGAATATTTGAGCAAAACTAAAACAGGGGTGAGGGTGGGATAGAGGAAAGTGGTTCAGAATGATCTGATATTTCTGTGTATGGAGAGTCCAGGTGGAGGCGAGTTATCCTGCTCTACTGCAATGTGGCCAAGTAGCAGCCCTGTGACTTTTGTCGCACTGTTGGTGGCCACTATCTGCTCAGCTGGTTGGCCACACAAAGATGCCACATAAGAAAAAGGGCAATGCATTCAAATGTCATAGAAAGGGGGTTATTATGAACTCACCAAACACTCAAATAGGATTATGAACTCACCAGACTTTCTTTATTATTATTGTGCACCCTAAATACCTCTGACAGGGGGTACGTGTTGTGACTACCTCCTAAATCTAAGAGTCTAAAGTACAGAGGAACCGACTATAAGTCTGTGTTGGGACTAATTTTCTCATTCCCTCCTCCTCACCCCAGAGCCTCATTTCCCACACATTCTGATGGAGGAAGGAGACATGACCCCCGGTGAATACGAGCAGTTCCTAAGGGGAAAGAACGACTTCATTAGAGGCACCAGAAAGGACCCCAGTCCTGAGAAAAAGGTATGAGGGGCAATAGTCTGCTCTTCAATGATCAGTTGCTTTATGGGACACTGGGCTAAAAAATAATTATTCGAAATACATAAACTCAACCCCAGAGATTTTTAGACCTCTTAGTTAGGCACATACAAAAGATATATAGAAACATTGGGGTGTCACCCTGCTATAGTTCCAGGGGTACCCAGGGCACAAATAAACACTCACCCCAAATCTCTCCTAACTGACCTTCAGGCTGGGCCCCCTTAGCTCATAACAAGGTTACAGATATATAGAAACATTGGGGTGTCACCCTGCTATAGTTCCAGGGGTACCCAGGGTACAAATAAACACTCACCCCAAATCTCCCCCTAACTGACCTTCAGACTGGGCCCCCTTAGCTCATAACAAGGTTACAGATATATAGAAACATTGGGGTGTCACCCTGCTATAGTTCCAGGGGTACCCAGGGTATAAATAAACACTCACCCCAAATCTCCCCCTAACTGACCTTCAGACTGGGCCCCCTTAGCTCATAACAAGGTTACAGATATATAGAAACATTGGGGTGTCACCCTGCTATAGTTCCAGGGGTACCCAGGGTACAAATAAGCACTCACCCCAAATCTCCCCCTAACTGACCTTCAGACTGTGCCCCCTTAGCTCATAACAAGGTTACAGATATATAGAAACATTGGGGTGTCACCCTGCTATAGTTCCAGGGGTACCCAGGGTATAAATAAACACTCACCCCAAATCTCCCCCTAACTGACCTTCAGACTGGGCCCCCTTAGCTCATAACAAGGTTACAGATATATAGAAACATTGGGGTGTCACCCTGCTATAGTTCCAGGGGTACCCAGGGTACAAATAATCACTCACCCCAAATCTCCCCCTAACTGACCTTCAGACTGGGCCCCCTTAGCTCATAACAAGGTTACAGATATATAGAAACATTGGGGTGTCACCCTGCTATAGTTCCAGGGGTACCCAGGGTAAAAAAAATTCACTCACCCCAAATCTCCCCCTAACTGACCTTCAGACTGGGCCCCCTTAGCTCATAACAAGGTTACAGATATATAGAAACATTGGGGTGTCACCCTGCTATAGTTCCAGGGGTACCCAGGGTACAAATAATCACTCACCCCAAATCTCCCCCTAACTGACCTTCAGACTGGGCCCCTTAGCTCATAACAAGGTTACAGATATATAGAAACATTGGGGTGTCACCCTGCTATAGTTCCAGGGGTACCCAGGGTACAAATAAGCACTCACCCCAAATCTCCCTCTAACTGACCTTCAGACTGGGCCCCCTTAGCTCATAACAAGGTTACAGATATATAGAAACATTGGGGTGTCACCCTGCTATAGTTCCAGGGGTACCCAGGGTACAAATAAGCACTCACCCCAAATCTCCCCCTAACTGACCTTCAGACTGGGCCCCTTAGCTCATAACAAGGTTACAGATATATAGAAACATTGGGGTGTCACCCTGCTATAGTTCCAGGGGTACCCAGGGTACAAATAAGCACTCACCCCAAATCTCCCTCTAACTGACCTTCAGACTGGGCCCCCTTAGCTCATAACAAGGTTACAGATATATAGAAACATTGGGGTGTCACCCTGCTATAGTTCCAGGGGTACCCAGGGTACAAATAAGCACT
Organism: Xenopus laevis; assembly: GCF_017654675.1. NCBI lineage: Eukaryota > Metazoa > Chordata > Amphibia > Anura > Pipidae > Xenopus > Xenopus laevis. Next base: position 110,240,155 of record NC_054384.1, on the reverse strand, counting down.
CACCCCAAATCTCCCCCTAACTGACCTTCAGACTGGGCCCCCTTAGCTCATAACAAGGTTACAGATATATAGAAACATCGGGGTGTCACCCTGCTATAGTTCCAGGGGTACCCAGGGTGCAAATAAGCACTCACCCCAAATCTCCCCCTAACTGACCTTCAGACTGGGCCCCCTTAGCTCATAACAAGGTTACAGATATATAGGAACATTGGGGTAACAGTGAGTGCCAATAATCCTCTTTTCTTGACCTCAGACAGAAATAATTCGGAAGAGACTTATTAAGGATATTTGTCACAACCCGGTGGTGATGCTGAACTTCTGCCCAGACCTTCAAGCTGCCCATAGAGATCTGAGCAAGGCGCAGGGGGAGTTCATCTTCCTATTGGATCGCAGCGGCAGTATGAGTGGAGTCAATATCTCCAGAGTCAGGGTAAGGTTGGGGGGTCACACGCAAGGAGGGCTGATATTTAAAGGGAAACTCACAATACTCATTGTTTTAGGAAACCAATACTCGAATTAAAAGCATTTTAATGAAGGTGCCATGGACTCACCCCTATGGAATTGACATGCCTGATATGTGATTGTTACAATTTAACCATCTATTTTAGACTGACATTAAGGATAGTGCCCCCCCATGCTGCCAGATTTACTATAAACAGTGTGCTGAGTATTTTCTTGCAACCCTATTAAATTCTATGCTCTGCCTCATGCTCAGTCCCACTGAGTTTTGTCATGATAAATGTCTAATGAGCTGATATCACTCTGTTCTCAAAGAGTGGAATTAGTCTTTAATGTTAAATACCCAATTTCTGACATTAATTCGATGTTTCTCTCAGCAATTCCATCAATTCCATAACTGCACAGACCCCCTGCAGCCACCTCATCCCTTGATACAGTCATGTAACTCATTCCTGAATATCCTTACAATTTACAGTAGGGGGTACATTATCCCTTATAATACATGAGTGATACTCAGAGTTCCCTGTATAACTCAGCCTGCAGCCTTGTGCCTTTATATGGTCACAGAACAACCCCTCAGTGACTTCTAATATCCTTATCATTTACAGTAGGGGGTACATTATCCCTTATAATACATGAGTGATACTCAGAGTTCCCTGTATAACTCAGCCTGTAGCCTTGTGCCTTTATATGGTCACAGAACAACCCCTCAGTGACTACTAATATCCTTATCATTTACAGTAGGGGGTACATTATCCCTTATAATACATGAGTGATACTCAGAGTTCCCTGTATAACTCAGCCTGTAGCCTTGTGCCTTTATATGGTCACAGAACAACCCCTCAGTGACTTCTAATATCCTTATCATTTACAGTAGGGGGGTACATTATCCCTTATAATACATGAGTGATACTCAGAGTTCCCTGTATAACTCAGCCTGCAGCCTTGTGCCTTTATATGGTCACAGAACAACCCCTCAGTGACTACTAATATCCTTATCATTTACAGTAGGGGGTACATTATCCCTTATAATACATGAGTGATACTCAGAGTTCCCTGTATAACTCAGCCTGCAGCCTTCTGCCTTTATATGGTCACAGAACAACTCCTCAGTGACTTCTAATATCCTTATCATTTACAGTAGGGGGTACATTATCCCTTATAATACATGAGTGATACTCAGAGTTCCCTGTATAACTCAGCCTGCAGCCTTGTGCCTTTATATGGTCACAGAACAGTTAAGGTATCAGCCCAGAGCTTCAGCAGCCCTATAACAGGAATGATAGAGCCCTTCACATTTCCCCCAGCAGCTCCCTATCTTGGATCTTGTTGGGCACCTTGTGTGTGTCGGTGGCTCTGCACATGCTCAGTTGGCTATGTGCTGCTGCTGAGAAGCTAAACTTAGGGGTTGTGGGAAACCCTCAAATCCTTAACTTAATGAGGGTCCAGCTGGTTAAGAATGATTTCTGATGCAGACTGCACTGGTTTCTATGCCTGAATGTAATGTGAATCTGAATGAATGAGTTTTGTATTATGACTTATCTATAATACGCTACTGCATTACCCTGGCACATTGAGAGATATTCAAATTTCACCTTTAAAATACCTTGAATGCACATGTTTGCTGTCAAGGCGTTTAAACGTAATGACACATAATCACAGTCATTCTCCTGGGAGCCTGTGATTGCCGAAGTCTTTGCCGCATTGGTGCCTCTCGCATGGAGTTAAATTGCCAAGCAACACGAATGTGACGGAGGAGACAATTTACGGGGATGATGACATTTTCCCTCTGCAGCTAAATATCGCTGAATTGTGATCATTCACCTCTCCGCTTATCTACAAAGATTCAGGAGTTGCATCGCTTCTGTTATGATCACTGAAGATATATTTATCTTAAGTTAAAGTTAAGATCTTTCCTTTTCTGAATTGCATGTCGGCAGATACTGGCTCCTCTTACTAAAAAGCTGAGGATTTCCCATTCTTAAGCTGAAGAGCTTCAATAAATGCAGAGGTTGCAGTTGGTTGGTGTTTTAGAGGAGACCCTTCCTTTCCTCAGCATTGAGCATTAAGCTTTTCCCTTGCATTGTATTTATAGAAGAAGAGGTCTTTCCCTCTAAAGAACTATGAGAAAACCTTCAGGGAAGAGAACATTTCACACATATAGACATTTCCTTGGCCCAGGAGCTTGCATCTTAATACTGAGCTTTCAGCCATGCAGCACTGAGGGTTCTTTCTCTAGAGAGGTTTTCTTATTCTCCTGTTAAAGGGTAACTTTATATGATACATGTGAAGAGGTTTATCCAAGATTTGGCTTCATGTTTTCTCCATGCAAAGAAAGGTCTAGGTATATATATATATATATATATATATATATATATATATATATATATATATATATATATATATATATATTTCCATACCAGTCAGTGATGCTGGATCTCCTGAGGTAGTGCCAGTGATGAGGCATGACAGTTGGCTGGCATATATTACCACTATAGGAGTAGATCTTGAAGGTGCTATAGTGCTAGGAGGGTCCAGTGAAGACCATCCTACTAAATCACCAACTCTGGGAAGACTAACCCAACAGGCCGACCCATGATCTGTAGATACTAGGACTAGGTACTGGCAGATAGGCAAGGCTAAAGCCTGGCAGGAGAGCAGTCAGAAAATCAGTTTGAAGATAAAAGATAAAGACTAACTCTTGTTCAGTTCAAACCAACATTGGAAAACAATCTCAATGGTCTCTATTGGAATGGAATTACTAGGGCCCACCAAAATATTTGTGCATCCAGTGGTCCAACCTTAATGGTGTTGGTGTGACATGGCTTTGGCGAGCTGACCAAACTCAAGCATGAGACCTACCTTTAAGTCTGAATGGAGAACCGGACACATTTTTCAATTATGCATACCAAACAAAAGTTGGAGAATGATCTCAAGGCACACTGTTAGACTGGGATACCTAGGGCCCACCAGAATATTTGGCATCAAAGAGTCCAACCTTAATGGTATTCGTGTGACATGTCTTTGACATGATGAACAAAGTCAAGCTTGAGACCACCTTTAAAAATTGAGAACCGGCCAAACTATTCAATTATACGAACCAAACAAAAATTGGATAATGATCTTAAGGCTCACTGTTGTACATGGATTCCCAGGGCCCCCCAGAGTATTTGTTATCCAGCTGTTCAACCATAACGGTATTGGTGTGACATGGATTTGGCTAACTGACCAAACTCAAACTTAAGACCAGCCTTTAAGTAAGAATAGAATATTGGCCAAAACTTTCCAATTATACAGATCAAACCATTGTTGGAGAACAGTCTCAAGGCGAACTGTTGGGTGTGGGTTGACTAAGGTTCATCAGAGTATTTGGCATCCAGTTGTCCATTATCAATGGTATTGGAGTGACATGGCTTTGGTGAATTAACCAAACTTAAACTTGAGACCACAGACCAAACAGAAGCTGAAGAACAGTCTTAAGACTCACTGTTGGACTGGGATTCCTAAGTATCTTGTGATGGAGGTTTTTGGGTCTTCCTATTCTTTTTCATGTAAGTGGGTAATCTCTTATAGGCAAAGGGCTATGTTGTTGACAGCCAGTGTTTGACATGGATTGGAAAGTCCTCTTGTGATTGGTCAACTTTGACTGATATGGAAATGAAGAAGACTTGGTAGGTTTTTTCTCTCCCAATGGTTCACAGGATGGGAAAGTTGAGGCTTACTGGGCACATCTTAACACACAGTGATGTGTTGGAGTGACAGCTCTTCTGATGTAAATGGTTGGATGTCCCTATACTTTTTCATGTAAGTGGGTAATCTCTAAAAGGCAAAGTGATATGTCGTTGACAGCCAGTTTTTGGCATGGATTGGAAAGTCCTCTTGTGATTGGTCAGCTTTGATATGGAAATGAAGAGGACTTGATAGGTTTTTTTCTCCCTATGGTTCACAGGATGGGGAAGTTGAGGCCTATGCTATTGGTGTGACGTGAATTTGGTGAATTTACCAAACTGAAGCTTTAGGCCTACCTTTAAGTCTGAATAGAGAAACTGACAAAGTTTCAATTAAAAAGACCAAACAGAAGGTGGAGAACACACGTAAGGCTCACTGTTGGACTAGGATTCCTAAGGGAACCAAACAAACTTTTCAATTATACAGGTCAAACAGAAGCTGGAGAACAGTTTCAAGGCTCACTGTTGTACTGGGATTCCTAAAGTTTCCCAGAGTATTTGGTATCCAGTAGTCTAACCTCAATGGTATTGGTGTGATGTGAATTTGGTGAACTTACCAAACTAAAGCTTGAGACTTACCTTTAAGCCTGAATAGGTAATTAGCCAAAACTTTTCAATTATACAAACGAACAATGGAGAACAGTTTCAAGGCTCACTGTTGATCTGGGATTCCTAGGGCCCCCCAAAGTATTTGACATCTGGTGGTGCAGTCTCAATGGTATTGGTGTGACATGGCTTTGGTGAATCGACCAAACTCAAGCTTGAGACCTATCTTTAAGTCTGAATAGAGAACCAGCCAAAATGGAACTGTCCAAACTCAAGCATGATACCTACCTTTAAGTCTGAATAGAGAACCAGCCAAAACCTTTCAATTATACAAACCAAACCAACTTTGGAGAACAATCTCAAGGCTCACTGTCGGACTGGGATTTCATGGGTCCCCCAAAGTATTTGACATCCAGTGGTCCAACCTCAATAGTACAGGTGTAACATGGGATGTGGTAAACTGACCAAACTCAAGCTTGAGACCTACTTTTAAGTCTGAATAGAGAACTGACCAAACTTTTGAATTATGCAGACCAAAGAAAAGGTGGAGAACAATCTCAAGGCTCACTGTTTGGTTGTCTCAATAAAATTGATGACCTTCAACAACATTATTCTATAGAAACCTCTTCATAAAAGCACGTTGTCTTCCTCTGCCGCAGGCAGTTCCAAACTGTCAGCTCTACAGGACTGGGGCTCAAAGTGCTGGAATAATCCTGTGCTTAGCTCCGTGTGCTATTAGTAGGGCTCTATAATAAAATAAAAATGATGTAGTGGAAGAGGTGGGGGGTGCAGGACCCTGGAGCAAGTGATTTATTTGTTGTCATAGAGCTGCTGTACATCCACTTTCACACAACAGGACACACAATGAATAACTATTAGTGTAAAGTTCAGTGCCCCAGTTACTGTATAGTAAAAGGTGCAGGGGGGCTATTTGATTCACTGTGCTGGGACATTGGTTCTTAAATCTTTATATATAATAAAAATAGCAAATCCAAACTGTGGGGACCCCACCTGCTAAACTAAGTCTCATTATTTGTTCATGCTACGTGTCGTATGAGATACCGCCTGCCCCTCAGCTCATTAGCATATATGCAAAGTGCCACCTAATGAATGCTCTGAAATGATTATTCTATTTTTGGGGTACAATGCTCTATATTTTGGCTGATTTTAACTTCAAAACTCCTCATTTTGAAGATTTAAAAAGTAGGGGTGTTTCACCTTTACATTAACTTCAGTAATATCCTGAGGCAGTTTGCAGTTGGTCTTCATTTTTTTTCCTTTGTGTTCATTTTCAGATTTTTCCAGTTTGGACGTTCAGCAGATATCTGGTTGCTTGGGTCCAGTTTTCTCTGGCAACGAGGCAGTGGTTGGAATGAGTGAGAGCTAAATAGACACAATTTATACCCCTCGCTTACTCACATGTTCCTTTCAGATTTTCTGTGTAGGGCCCAAGAGTATAATTATTTTCCAAGTGTGAAATATAATTATGAGGTGTTGTGACTTCACAGAACCAGTAATTGGGGGGGGGGGGGGTGCTGTGCTACCAGATCAAATAATAAGCAAATAGGGGGGTAGGTCTCCCTGTTATAATAGGAGTGAGGGGAAAGGGAATGGATGTGTTATGGTGTAAGCAAGAGCGTTAATCGGGATAATTATGGCAATTGATTTTATTATTGTGCACTTTATCTTTGATTTGCTTCAGTCCATTTAACTGTACATTGCTGATTGGCTAACACTGCATATGAGCAGATCCACTTTAGATAGGTGAGAGCTCTGATTCTTTTCAATACCTGTTCCTGGACTGTTCTCTTTCCCATGGTCAGACAGGAACCTCCCCCTGGGTAAGTGAATCCAATCTCCCCCAGTACTTACCCAGGTACAGAGCTCTGATTCTCTGTACTTCCTGCTCCTGGGCTGTTCACTTCCCCATGGTCAGACAGGAACCTCCCCCTGGGTAAGTGAATCCAATCTCCCCCAGTACTTACCCAGGTACAGAGCTCTGATTCTCTGTACTTCCTGCTCCTGGGCTGTTCTCTTTCCCATGGTCAGACAGGAACCTCCCCCTGGGTAAGTGAATCCAATCTCCCCCAGTACTTACCCAGGTACAGAGCTCTGATTCTCTGTACTTCCTGCTCCTGGGCTGCTCTCTTTCCCATGGTCAGACAGGAACCTCCCCCTGGGTAAGTGAATCCAATCTCCCCCAGTACTTACCCAGGTACAGAGCTCTGATTCTCTGTACTTCCTGCTCCTGGGCTGTTCTCTTTCCCATGGTCAGACAGGAACCTCCCCCTGGGTAAGTGAATCCAATCTCCCCCAGTACTTACCCAGGTACAGAGCTCTGATTCTCTGTACTTCCTGCTCCTGGGCTGTTCTCTTCCCCATGGTCAGACAGGAACCTCCCCCTGGGTAAGTGAATCCAATCACCCCCAGTACTTACCCAGGTACAGAGCTCTGATTCTCTGTACTTCCTGCTCCTGGGCTGTTCTCTTTCCCATGGTCAGACAGGAACCTCCCCCTGGGTAAGTGAATCCAATCTCCCCCAGTACTTACCCAGGTACAGAGCTCTGATTCTCTGTACTTCCTGCTCCTGGGCTGTTCTCTTTCCCATGGTCAGACAGGAACCTCCCCCTGGGTAAGTGAATCCAATATCCCCCAGTACTTACCCAGGTACAGAGCTCTGATTCTCTGTACTTCCTGCTCCTGGTCTGTTCTCTTTCCCATGGTCAGACAGGAACCTCCCCCTGGGTAAGTGAATCCAATATCCCCCAGTACTTACCCAGGTACAGAGGTAACGGCACAGACTCGCTTTCCCAGTGACCAGAACCTCTGGGCCAGGTAAAAAGCTGATGGTGACTGTTCTTCTCTTCATTTCCCAGGATGCAATGCTGGTCATTCTGAAAAGCCTGATGCCAACGTCTCTTTTCAACATTATTGGATTCGGCTCCACGTTTAAGACACTGTTTCCCTGTAGCCAGAACTATAATGAGGTAAAAGGGCTCAACTTGTCCTGTTGGGGCAAATACCCACCAGCTGAAGTATATTTGCTTTATAATATAGAGACAGTTATAAGGAACCTATACATTCACATGAGAAGTAAAGGTTTTAGTGTTCTTATTGACTTGCCAATATATTTGTATGTTATTTTATTTTGTACTGCAGGTATGGGATCTGTTATCCAGAAATCTGTTATCTCACATAGACTCAATTTATTCAAATAATCCAAAATTATAAACATTTCCTTTTTCTGTGTAATAATAAAACAGTCGCTTGTACTTGATCCCAACTAAGATATAATTAATCCTTATTGGAGGCAAAACCAGCCTATTGGCTTTATTTCATGTTTATATGATTTTCTAGTAGACTTAAAGGGGACCCGTCACCCAAAAAAATTATTAAAAATCCTATTTTATCACATCAGTCAAGCAAAATTAACTTAAATTACACTGTATAAATTATTTGAATCTTGTTTCCTTCAGTCTGGGAATTCAAAATGATAGCAAACAGGCAGCAGCCATTTTGTGCACACTGTTAAGGCAAGCCTTGCATCATCTCAGAATCTTCTTTGTGCACCAGAATGGGGGACCTAATGTCCATTCCCATGCCCTGGCTACACAATTAAACGGTAAAGAGAACGGGGGAATGTGAGGAGAGCAGTGAAATCTATGAAGTGCTGAATGGAAAGTGAAAGTAATTGTCTGTCCCGCCTCTATGCCCATGGCATAGAGGAGGGGCAGACAATATTTGATTGACAGCTGAGATTTTTAAATGAGTTTACAACAGCTATGAATGCTTTAAAAAGAAATAGAAATTGGATTTCATGTTTAATTTGAAAAGGACTTTTATTATACAGATTTTTGTGTCTGGGTGACAGGTCCACTTTAAGGTGAAGATTCAAATTAGGAAAGATCCGTTATCTGGAAAGCCCCATATCCCAAGCATCCTGGATAACAGGTCCCATACCTGTATTGAGAATTTATAGATATCCTGGTGAACTACCTGAGCTTTCTGCCTACCTGGAGACAGTAGGGCAAAATGGAGAAAGTAGGGCAAGAGGGAGACATTAGGGCAAAATGGAGACAGAAGACAAAACAGAGACAGTAGGGCAAGAGAGAGACAATAGAACAGGATGGAGACAGTAAGACAAGATGGAGACAGTAGGGCAAGATGGAGACAGTAGGGCAAGATGGAGACAGTAGGGCAAGATGGAGACAGTAGGACAAGATGGAGACAGAAGACAAGACAGAAACAGTAGGACAAGAGGGGGACAATGGGATAAGCTAAAGACAGTGGAGCAAGATGTAGACAGTAGGACAAGATGGAGACAGTAGGGAAAATTGTAGACAATAGGGCAAAATGAAGACAATAGATCAGGCATGTCCAAAGTCAGGCCCACGGGCTAATTGCGGCCCCTTTTCAAATTTACACCAGATGGAGACAGTAGGGCAAGATGGAGACAGTAGGGCAAGATGGAGACAGTAGTCAAGATGGAAATAGTAGTGCAAGGTGGAGACAATAGGGAAAGATAAAGACAGTAGTGCAAATTCGAGACAGTAGGGCACATTTGAGACAATAGGGCAAGATGAAGACAGTAGGGCAAGATTGAAACGGTAGGGCAAGATGAAGACAGTAGAGCAAATTGGAGGCAATAGGGCAAGATGAAGACAGTAGGGCAAGTTGGAGACAGTAGTCAAGAGGTAAATACTAGTGCAAGGTGGAGAAAGTAGGGCAAATTGGAGACAACAGGGCAAGTTGGAGACAGTAGGACAAGATTGAAACAGTAGGGCAAGATGGAGACAGTAGGGCAAGTTGGAGACAGTAGTCAAGATGGAAATAGTAAAGCAAAATTAATACAGTAGAGCAAATTGGAGACAATAGGGCAAGATGTAGACAGTAGGACAAGATTGAGACAGTAGGGCAATATGGAGACATTAGAGCCAATTTGAGACAATAGGGCAAGATGAAGGCAGTAAAGCAAATTGGAGGCAATAGGGCAAGATTAAGACAGTAGTGCAAGTTGGAGACAGTAGTCAAGTTGGAAATAGTAGAACAAGTTGGAGACATTAGGGCCAAATGAAGACAGTAGGACAGGTACAATATGGCCATCTGCATGCTGGGACACATTGGGTTGACCCTGCTGATGGGCCTCAGGATTACACCGCAGGACTGCAGAGATCAGTAGGAAAGACTGTTTCAGCTTGTTGATGTGTTACACTTCCTACATTTATTTATTTTGGGCAGTTTTAAAGGAGGGCCTGGGGCCCCAGCATGGCTGCCATTAGTCTGTTCCATCTAATAAAAGACTGATGTATATATATATATGCTCAGCAGTATTTCTAGGTCTTTTAAGCTGTACTTTTTGAAGCTGAACAAGAAGTTGATTTAATTTTAAAAACTCATCCCATAAGTCAATCTGATCATTAGGGGCAAGATCTGAGCCCATTTATTGTGTTATCATTGTATTGTGTTATCATTGTATTGTGTTATCATTGTATTGTGTTATCATTGTATTGTGTAACGGGGACAATGCGCATTATCGGGATTGTAAGGAAGTGTCTGTTTATCTTTGGGTGTTTGTTTGACTGGTCTTTAGTCCAAAGTTGAATTATATTTCCCTCCATTCCTTATAGTGATTATATTATATAATATGGTGATTTGTATCAGGGGAGCTTCTCTCTGTTTCGGGAATAACCCGACACTTTATAACTATAACTGGATCAAGGTAGAACATTAAGGTGAGTCTGAGTGGAGGGACAGCGCCATCTGCTGTCAGAGTTGAAGATTGACTGGAACCAGAACCCCCACCTTATGTCTGTGTGAGTTTTCTCCAACAATCCCGAAAAACCAACATACAGGCAGGTTAATTGGTTCCTGATGAAAATGACCCCAGTGAGTTTAATAGGGAAATTAGACTCCGTTATATAACTATAGAGTAATAATGAGATCAATTCCAATGCACAGTGAATATAAATCTCTAGACTGTAATGTTTGTTCTGCAAAATTGTTATGCCTGCTTTATGGGAGCTGAGATTCTAGCTATCTGTATAACAGAGCATTCTGTCCCAGTGGCTGCACAGATCCTATCTGATCCCCATTGTAAGCAGCAGTCCTGTCCTGCTTTATGGCAGCTGAGATTCTAGCTATCTGTATAACAGAGCATTCTGTCCCAGTGGCTGCACAGATCCTATCTGATCCCCATTGTAAGCAGCAGTCCTGTCCTGCTTTATGGCAGCTGAGATTCTAGCTATCTGTATAACAGAACATTCTGTCCCAGTGGCTGCACAGATCCTATCTGATCCCCATTGTAAGCAGCAGTCCTGTCCTGCTTTATGGCAGCTGAGATTCTAGCTATCTGTATAACAGAACATTCTGTCCCAGTGGCTGCACAGATCCTATCTGATCCCCATTGTAAGCAGCAGTCCTGTCCTGCTTTATGGCAGCTGAGATTCTAGACCACAAGTTCCATAACAACAGGAGTTATTATCAGAGAGACATAATGGGAAATCTTAGCAAAGCAAAGTAAACAACTTTGTGTTTCAGAAATGTGTGATGCCATGAATATAAATTGTAACACCAAAATTAGTTATACAGTTGTGGGCCCCTGTAATGCAGGAATGATAGAACCCCATTTCTAGTTGTTTAAATAAACCAGGGATTACCAGCCTGCCACTCTCCAGCTGTTGGTAAACTACAACTCTCTTTCAGTTACAGTGGATACAGTAGATGGAGTGCAGAGACTGTATAATTTCAGTACACAATTGATCCCGGCCCTCCCTTCATATCCAGGGCAGCCGATGCCCCAGTTCAAGCTGTTTAATCCCCTGTTGTTCTCACATTCAGTTTAAGGGAAGGGAATTCCTGGTATAATTAGTCTGCAATCTGCTCCTCTGATCTCTGTCTGCTGAAAAATGGCTTTTTGCCCAAAAATGAATAAACTGACACTGAAGTGTTTGGCTGTCACTGCTTTCAGGGAGTTGTTCTGATCTTCTCAACACAAGGGCCGAATGTTAATATTGTTTTACTGCACATCCCAGTGATAATCCCCATTCATCTGATTATTGGGGACAATGGGCTTCCCCAACTACTTTCTTGTAAGGAGATTCTAATACTACAGAACAGTGACGGGAGGCCAGAGGGCTAAGAATGACATGCAAATAGTCCAATAGATTAATAAAAGAAGAGAAGCAATAATTCCTATGAGATCATGAGAAATGCCATACATGGGTTCTAGGTCACTCATAGGGTTCCCATTCAGGCTGGTCTGGGTTTCCCTTGTGACTTTGGTCAGTTAATATAATCCAATGACGACCCCCTTGTGTTCTGACCCTAGGAAAGTCTGGCCATCGCCTGTGACAGTATCAAGAGACTTCGAGCGGACATGGGGGGAACCAACATCTTATCCCCCCTCAAATGGATCTTCCGACAGCCGGGGTGCAGGGGGTACCCCAGACTGCTCTTTCTGTTGACTGATGGGGCTGTCAGTAACACCGGCAAAGTCCTTGAACTCATCCGCCACCATTCATCCGTCACAAGGTACGAGGTGGGGGGTCTCTAGAGCAAGGGGTCTCGAGATTGCAAAGCATCAGGGAGTCATGGGCTTTATGGTCTGCTATAGGCTTGGCCCCCTAATCTAAAGAAAAATCTCTTTTCCACTGTCCTTGTCAATCATTGACAATTATTAGTGATTATTAGAAAAGTGAATTTTGTTGCCTTTGTCCCCATAGGTGCTACAGCTTTGGAATTGGCCAGAATGCCTGTCGGAGGCTGGTGCAAGGTGTGGCCAGTGTATCCAAAGGGAGCGCAGAATTCCTAAGCGAGGGGGAGAGGCTCCAGCCAAAGGTATCTCAGCAAGAACAGTGGGGTAGAAGGGTTTAGAGCAGGGATCCCCAACCTTTTGAACCCATGAGCAACATTCAGAAGTAAAAGGAGGTGGGGAGCAACACAAACATGAAAAATATTCTTGGGGTGCCAAATAAGTGCTGTGATTTTCCATTTGGTTTCACATGAAGATTGTCAACCTACATTGAGACTCTGTTTGGCAGTGCACCTGGTTTTTATACAACTAAAACTTGCCTCCAAGCCTGGAATTCAAAAATAAGCTCCTGCTTTGAGGCCACTGGGAGCAACATCCAAGGGGTTGGAGAGCAACATGTTACTCACAAGCTACTGGTTGGGGATCACTGGTTTAGAGCAATGCTAAATTGTAATGATACAGTTACCCATGGCAACCAATCAGAAATGTATTTCCAACATCCTATAACTACTTACCAAATGAAAACAAATGTACTTGGTTGCTATGGGTATTTAAGATGGAATTGCTCGGTTGCTGGACCTTTGGTGTCCGGATGTTTGGACTCAAACACTAGACTCTGTCCAACTGTTTCCCTGATGAGCCACTAGAGGTTTTGGGGGTCAAGTATCTTCTACGTATCTTCTACCTCCCCTTTTCTCACTGTTGCAACCTACAAACTCATTAAGGCCAGGTGTCAGCAATCCTTCTTTCAAGGGCCTAGATAAACCTGGCACGTCATTCTACTAATTTTTTGATCATTAAACTCCCCTGCTAGATCCAGCCCTTGACCCTTGTCAATTTAGGCCTTGGTCCCTATGAAGCTCTGCCTTGGTCCCTATGAATTCCTTATGAAGCCCTGCTTTGGTCCCTATAAAGCTCTGCCTTGGTCCCTATAAAGCTCTGCCTTGGTCCCTATAAAGCTTTGCCTTAGTCCCTATGAATCAGTGGATGAAGTGAGAGCTTCTACGTGTGCAGCTTTCAGAAGCAAATCTCTGGGGCTGTCTAACTACATTTTCATAAAATAATCATCTTCTTGGGTTAGTTCTCCTTTAAGCAGATAATTATCATTTCAGTATGTGTACAAAAACAAATATATTAGGCATTTGCAGGGTGCAGACTATCCCATTCTACTGGCAATGAGGCGATATACAGTATATCACCATGAAAATCAAGTCCAACTTAATCTGATTGTGTTTAATTCTTCTCCCGTCTTTTCCCCAGGAAATCTCATTTTTACTAGTAGCCTCTCATTCTCCCATAACATGAAATTAAATTTGTTTGCCGCACTGTCCAGTAGGGAGGAAAATCTCTCAAATGCACTTTTCATGCCATGGGGCTTTTATTGAGTGTTGGGGAGATTAAGGGCATTTTGACCCAGATGCTCCATAAATAACAAAACACTGGATGGTGTTAATAGTCTGGAGAGTTGCAGCAGAAACAACAATCAAATTAAAGTTTCATTTTACGATAAATAAAACCCACAACAATGAGGTTGGTTCTTCTGATATCTCTGGAGGAAAGAAATGTCAGGTTGATGGAACACTGAAAAAACATTTAGGTACAGCGGAATAACTAAAGTTGACTTAAAGTCTAAGAATCTGTAATGACCAATCAGATGTTTCCTTACAAACAAAGGACCAATTGACTCTACCTTTTGTTTGGTTGCCATGGGTTACTAGACCTGGATCAAACTCTCCTGTATATATATTTTAAGAGGACATAATATTGAATTGAAGACCAGAAAATCTTTATCTTCTCCTCAGACTGTTGCTTCTTTTTAGATGTTACAGTCCCTGAAGAAGTCCATGGCTCCTGTGTTGAGCGATGTCACAGTGGAATGGGTATTTCCAGAGAATTTCGAAGTCCTGATCTCCCCTGTCAGCTCTAGTTTTCTTTTCCCAGGTGATCGCCTGGTGGGATATGTCGTTGTGTGTAACACTTCCCGTTATCTTTCCAACCCTCAATCGGTGAGTCCTTCTTTTTATTCTTAAAGCCTAAATTGGATCAAAATATTTTTATATTGTGAGAAAATGGAAACTTTTGAGCTGCCAGGTGCCATTTTTATACCATGGGAAGGTAAGACCTGTTGAGATGCCAGTTCTCATGTTTATATAATGGGATGAGTTGGCTGCTTGACCTACCAAGTGCCATTTTTATACTATGGGAAGACAGAATCTCTTGAAATGGCAGGTGACCTTTTTATACCATGGGAAGTAAGGACCTCTTGAACCACCGTGTGCCATTTTTATATCATAGGAGGATCAGACCTGTTAATATAGCAGTTCTCATGTTTAAATCATGGGAAGAATGGGCTGCTTGAGCTACAAGGCGCCATTTTAATATCACAGGAAGAGAGAAACTCTTAAATTCCAGGTGCCATTTTTATATCATGGGAAGCAAGGACCTCTTGAACCACCATGTGCAATTTTAATATCATGGGAAGGTCAGACCTGTTGAGATATCAGTTCCCATGTTCATATCATGGGAACAATGGGCTGCTTGAGCTACAAGGTGCAATTTTTTTTACTATGGGAAGAGGAGACCTCTTGAGCTACGAGGTGCCATTTTTATACTATGGGAAGAGGGGACCTCTTGAGCTATGGGGTGCCATTTTTATACTATGGAAAGAGGGGACCTCTTGAGCTATAAGGTGGCATTTTTATACCATGGGAAGAGGGGACCTCTTGAGCCACGGGGTGCCATTTTTATACTATGAGAAGAGGGGACCTCTTGAGCTACGAGGTGCCATTTTTATATCACAGGAGGAGAGAACCTTTTGAAAAGCCAGGTGCCATTTTTATACTATGGGAAGAGGGGACCTCTTGAGCTAGGAGGTGCCATTTTTATACTATGGAAAGAGGGGACCTCTTGAGCTACGGGGTGCCATTTTTATATCACAAGAAGAGAGAACCTTTTGAAATTCCAGGTGCCATTTTTATATCATGGGAAGTGAGGACCTCTCAAGCTACCAGGTGCCATTTTCATATTATAGTAAAATCCGACCAGATGAGATACCAGTTTCCATGTTTATATTGTGGGAAGAATGGACTGCTTGAGCTTCATGGTGCAATTTTTACTATGGGAAGAGGGGACCTCTTGAGCTGCGAGGGGCCATTTTTATATCATGAGAAGACCAGACCTGTTGAGATACCAGTTTCCATGTTTATATAATCGGAATAATTTGCTGCTTGAACTACGAGGTGCCATTTATACTATGGGAAGAAGGGAACTCTTGAACTCTTGAGTTGCAATTTTTATTTTACAGGAAGAGAGAACCTCTTGAGCTGCCAGGTGCCATTTTTATAACATGGAGAGATCAGACCTTTTGAGATAGTAGTTCCTGTGTTTATATCATGGGAAGAATGGGCTGCTTGAGCTACAAGGTGCAATTTTCATACTATGGGAAGAGGGAACCTCTTGAGCTACCAGGTGCAATCTTTAGCTGTGTGCTCAACAACCGTAACAACAACAAATATTCATAAAATGTAGTCTTATGATATATATCTTATCCAGCAATACATAACAGCACCTCTTAACTTCTTTATGAAAGGGTTTGTTGTCATCTAGATTTATGGGGCACTTGTGCTTATACTGAAATGGGGACTGATATTCCACAAAACATTACAGTTATGGCAAAATAAACTAACTAAGTTGGCCTAAGGTGTCCATTTGGTATAACACTGGCTACATGTCTTATAGTATTGAGATCCTATTGATGCCTATTAATTATCTATGTCTATAGAGTAGAATTGAGATTCTATTGATACCTATTGATTACCTGTTACTCCAAAATATTAAACACCAGGCGTTCGACTCAATAGAATGGCAGTATTTGTGGGCAGTCATGAGGAAATTTGGGTTTGGCCCTGGTTTTATTAGATGGGTTCAAATGTTATATTCTAAACCTACTGCATGTATTCAGGGCCGCCATCAGGGGGGGACAGGGGGGACAAGCGTACCGGGCCCGGGCATGAAGGGGGGCCCGGCAGCGCTGCATTTTTTTGAAGATCCGGGCCCCCCTTACGAGCGCCCGAGCCGTACGTCTTGCCTCTTCAGTGCCGAATGCGGAAGTGCCGAAAAGCCGAAGCCGATGCGACGAAAAGACCCGAAGTCACGGAAAAAGCCGAAGTCCCGAAGTCACGAAGCGCCGAAAAGACCCGAAGTCACGAAAACAGCCGAAGCCGAAGTCCTGAAGCGGTGAAAAGACCCGAAGTCACGAAAGGAGGCGAAGTTGAAGTACTGAAGCCATGAGTTCAATTCTACTGAACACCAGTTTGTGTTTTTTTTTTTTTTAATCCCCTGGCCACCAATGTATTATTTTAATATTCTATAGGCCCCTGCCACCAATCTTTTTTTTAAAACTTTTGTTTTTGGGGCCCCAATTTTTTTTTTAACTCGTAAGGGGCCCCTTGCCACCATTGTTTTTTTTTGGGTTTTTTTAAAAAAAAATTAATTTTCTTTTTGGTGGCCCCAAATTTTTTTAACTTGTAAGGGGGCCCCTGCCACCATTTTTTTTTTTTTCAAAAAAATTTTTTTTTCTCCAAATTTTTTTTTTGGGGCCCCAATTTGTTTTTAACTTATAAGGGGGCCCCTGCCGCCAATGTTTTTTTTTTTTTTCAAAAAAAAATTAATTTTTTTTCAAATTTTTTTTTGGGGCCCCAATTTGTTTTAACTTATAAGGGGGCCCCTGCCGCCAATGTTTTTTTTTTTTTTTTCAAAAAAAATTGTTTTTCAAATTTTTTTTGGGGGCCCCAATTGTTTTTAACTTAGAAGGGGGCCCCTGCCACCAATGTTTGTTTTATTTTTTAGTTTTTTTTACATTTTTTTTTGTTGGGGCCCCAAGTTTTTTTTAACAGGGGGCCCCTGCCACCAATGTTTTAAAAAAAAAAAAATTTTAATTTTTTTTTTTTGGGGCCCCAATTTTTTTTATAAGGGGGCCCTGACCATCAATAGCTTTTTACAACTTGTGTGGGGGGGGGGTTACTTTTTTAGCGCTGATGTCTGTGTGGTCTTTTAACTGCGATGTGGGCGGGATATGGGGCGGAGCTTGGTCGTCAGTGTGGGCGGGGCCCAGGGGGCCCCAAAAATTTTGTTGTACGGGGCCCCGTGATTTCTAATGGCGGCCCTGCATGTATTAAAGTTAATGGCATGGTGTCCTCCTATTTCCCCCTGGCTAGGGGAACTAGACAGGGATGCCCCTTGTCTCCTTTTTTATTTGCAGTAGCAATTGAACCTTTAGCCACCCGTCTCCATCAGGCTCCGAGGGTTGTGGGATTCAAGCATGGTGCACTGGAAGATAAGATTGCTTTGTACGCGGATGATATGTTATTGTTCTTAGAAAATTCGGGTTCATCTTTGCAAGAGGCCTTGGGTATTATAGAGAGATTTGGTGACTACTCTGGACTAACTATAAATAAATCTAAGTCCGTTATTCTCCCTATTGATGAGAGACCTATTCAACCTACTAGTTCACATGGTATTAAATGGGTGAATAAATTTAAATATCTGGGGATTATTATTTCTCTAGATCATAATCTGTACATCTCAGATAATCTTAACCCAGTAGTAGAGCAATTTGGAAAGGCAGTTAAAGTATGGTCCTGTTTACCAATTTCCCTATGGGGTAGAATTAACTTGTATAAAATGATTTATCTTCCTAAGCTTTTGTATAAACTACATAACTCTCCTGTATGGATCTCAGAATATAATTTTCGCAAGTTTAATTCTATTTTACTGCCTTTCATATGGGCTAATAAATCCCCACGTATTTCATGGACCTCATTAACAGCTTCGCTGGATAAAGGGGGGCTTGGCTTTACCCCATCTACGGTACTATTTTTTGGCTAGTCAAATTTATCATATTCACAGTTGGTTTCATAGTGATGTGGAGGATCCAGCTTTGTTAATTATGGCTTCCAGAATTGGATCATTGGAGGCCCTTAAAAACTTGCCATATAGACGGCTGTGTGATTATGATGACTACCCATCTACAATAGTGGTTCCATTTAAAGCATGGGAAATTGCCTGTTCGTATATAGGCCATAAGTCCCCTTTGATATCTCCCTATTTGCCATTGTGGAGGAATTCTAATTTGCCTCACTTTAAAACTCTGCAAGATTGCTCGTATTGGACTGCAAAAGGCTGTAAGCTGCTGGGAGAAATTCTGGTAAACCAGGTATTTCCTACTTTTCAACAAATGAAGGTTCAATTTAGTGAATCAGAATTGCAATCCTTTCGTTATCTCCAGTTGCGCCACGCTTTCAAGGCTCAGTTTTCATCTCTGGAGGTGACATATAATATCCCCTCGATAGAGCGGATATTGAGGGATCCGAAGAGGGATAAACTGACCGCTAGGCTCTATCAGGAGTTATTAAACACTATTCCTTCACCATTTGACAAGGCACGGAGACGTTGGCAACAGATAGTCCCTGATATTAGTGAAGAACAGTGGGAAGAGGCTACTGGTTCAATTTATGGTGATCTAATTTCTTTACGGGATAGACTTGTTCAATATAAGTTCATTCAACAGTTGTATATAACTCCTATAAAGAGGCAGAAAATGGGTAGAGAAACTGAAGCAAATTGTCCAAGATGTCAGGAGCCAGACGCATCTTTTTTGCATATGGCATGGTAATGTCCTCCAGTGCAAAGGTTTTGGAGGGAAGTGATTGGATATTTGGGTGACAACTTAGCACTTCCCTGTGGTTATTCCCCAGGAACCTGTTTACTGGGACTGGTAGATGATTTAGTACCTTTAAACAAAACTAGAGCACTTATGCGGGTTATACTGTTTTATGCCAAGAAATTAGTGATAATGAATTGGATGGGTAAGAAAAATCCGACCATTACTCAATGGGTTACTCTAGTTAATAAAATACTTCCCTCTATTAAGCTTACTTATCGGGCCCGAGGGTGCCCGGAGAAATTTGAGAAAATATGGAATCCATGGCTGAAGATAAACGGTTTGGGAAAATTGTAGAAAGTTATATCTATAATCTAGCTAAACTCAGGTTGGACGCTGGGTATAACATGCTGTGAATTATGATAACATTTAAATGATTTAAGCGAATTAATCAATCAGTACTCTGGTGGATAACTGAACTTGAATTTGTATTTGTGAACCAGGTTTTGTGTTGTGTCTTTCTCCTTCCCCCCCTTTTTTTTTTTTTTTTTTTCTTTCTTTTCTTTCTTTCTCTCTCTCTTTCCCTTTTACCTTCTGGTGGTAGTGAATATGAGAGGTTGGTGGGAACCACACTATAATAGAGTTGATCATTCAAGGGGTAATGGTATTGGGTGAGGGGTAACACTGGGATTGGTGTTGATAAGGGTATAAATGAATGGGAAGGATATTGAGAATTATTATATGGTGTTGCTGTGGTTAAGGGGGAGATAGGACACAGATATGATCGAGTGAGGGGAAACACTGGGATTGTTTTGGTAAGGGTATAACCTAATGGGATTGGTATTACAACTTATTCACATTATATTGCTGTGGTTAAGGGGGAGGTAGGACACAGACATGAGTTAATGCGATAGCACATGTATAATGAATCGCATAGGGGGGTAATATATGTAGCTACACACAGTAGCCTATGGGTAACGTACCCGAGGATGGGTTAACATTAATAACACGGAAGGGATCACGGGATTGGATGCATACACAAGGGTTGTGAAATGTATGGTGGGAAACTCCTTCAACTTCTATGCGCACTACCGAGTACAGGAGGATGTAATGTATTGTGTTATGTATTTTTATTTATTTATTTTTTTTTCTTGTCTGTTAAAATTCAAATAAAATAATGTTTAAAAAAAAAAAATATTAAAAACACACATATATATATATAATTTTCTTTCCCACTATTTTCCTAGGCTCTTTTTCATGTCAGAGCTGCCAAACCGTGACTTATCCAGTGCTGTCTACACTCCTTGCCATCAGCCTGGATTGCCATAGAAACTGTGTAAGCCATAAGGAGTTAGGGAAACAAAATCCATCTTTCGTGGGAATTTACTTGATCAACAAATGGTTTAAGTTGGCAAATAAAGCTGGAAACCTTTCTATGTTGCTCTGTGTTGAGCTTTTGCCCTAGCAGGTCTTTATTCGATTCCACCCTTGACCAAACAAGATGAAGAAGTTACTCTTATTAGCTTGGTGGGATAATTGGGTTCATCTGATCATTGAAGAACAGGTCCTGGTGACTTTAACTTAAAATAAAAGTGCTTTGGAACCATTATAAAAAGGTTCTGTAGGTGGGTCTTGGCTCTGTATATAGGGGGGTGGTAATTTGCTGCCTGTGAGCCATTTTTTCAAGACCAATCATCTAGACCCTTTGAGTAGAGAAGTTGTTTGTGAGACCTTTCACTAATTACATCAATGAGCATGACACCCTATGGCACAGTGACCAAAATTTGGAAAAATAATTTTATTGATTGGTTACTGGTTGAATAACCAGTGAATTTGTCCCACCGATTGAAATAGGAAAATAATCAAAATATGGAGTAAATTTGGATTGAATGACGGGCACTGCATGGCGGAAGGATTACTTTATGTAACCTCTGCTTTTCCTTTTACTGTTCAACGAGAGGCAGAGCAGCCGGGACTGTAAAGCTTTTAATATACAGTTATTCAAGCAGGAGAAAAATAACAGGACTATTGATCTGAACCAGACACATCCATTCACCTCCCATTATCCCTTTAACTACTCAATCTTTATTGTTTACTCTGAGCCGAGAACTGAGTCTTTAGTTTTACACTGAGACGCTCGATATACAGCCCTTCACTTGTCTCCCCCACGGGCTGCACTTTATCCTTTAGCTTTGGAAGGGGAACATTGAGGTCAATTATGAGATTTAGTGGTGATACGGTGCCCTAGTTCTTGAATGGCCAGTTAGGGGGAGATTTGGGGTGAGTGCTTATTTGTGCCCTGGGTACCCCTGGAACTATAGCAGGGTGACACCCCAATGTTTCTATATATCTGTAACCTTGTTATGAGCTAAGGGGGCCCAGTCTGAAGGTCAGTTAGGGGGAGATTTGGGGTGAGTGCTTATTTGTACCCTGGGTACCCCTGGAACTATAGCAGGGTGACACCCCAATGTTTCTATATATCTGTAACCTTGTTATGAGCTAAGGGGGCCAGTCTGAAGGTCAGTTAGGGGGAGATTTGGGGTGAGTGCTTATTTGTACCCTGGGTACCCCTGGAACTATAGCAGGGTGACACCCCAATGTTTCTATATATCTGTAACCTTGTTATGAGCTAAGGGGGCCAGTCTGAAGGTCAGTTAGGGGGAGATTTGGGGTGAGTGCTTATTTGTACCCTGGGTACCCCTGGAACTATAGCAGGGTGACACCCCAATGTTTCTATATATCTGTAACCTTGTTATGAGCTAAGGGGGCCCAGTCTGAAGGTCAGTTAGGGGGAGATTTGGGGTGAGTGCTTATTTGTACCCTGGGTACCCCTGGAACTATAGCAGGGTGACACCCCAATGTTTCTATATATCTGTAATCTTGTTATGAGCTAAGGGGGCCCAGTCTGAAGGTCAGTTAGGGGGAGATTTGGGGTGAGTGCTTATTTGTACCCTGGGTACCCCTGGAACTATAGCAGGGTGACACCCCAATGTTTCTATATATCTCTAACCTTGTTATGAGCTAAGGGGGCCCAGTCTGAAGGCCAGTTAGGGGGAGATTTGGGGTGAGTGTTTATTTGTACCCTGGGTACCCCTGGAACTATAGCAGGGTGACACCCCAATGTTTCTATATATCTGTAACCTTGTTATGAGCTAAAGGGGTTCCGCCTGGTTAATCAGTTAAGTATAGTAAGTATTTATCCTTATCATGGGGGGGGAATTAGTTGTGCCGCAGCCTGTAATGCCAGAATCACAACTTGATCTCTTCCAAACCAGTAAAATTGTCAATTGACCCCAATCTGCTGCAGCTGTTGATGTGTTTTGTGCACTAAACCATAAAGGTGTGACAATTGTATTTTTCTGTACAAAGGGATATTGAAGTGAATCGGCAGCTTTATGGCGCGGTGGAGGGGGGGCATCAGTGGTGCAATAATTGTCTAATTAAACAGTGAGGACGTTTGTATATAAGAGGTGATGGGGGGGGTCTTTGCTTTACACGGAGGTGTTAGTGTGATGTTGTTAAGAGTCGGTTGTGGAGAATGTGGGAATGTTAATTAGTTTGTTGCAGACGGTGGAAGAGTCACAATTACTTCTCACCAAGAGGTGGCGCTGGGAGATCTCAGTTTGTATCAGGAATCATTTGTTTCAGTGCTGGGACCTAATTATATATATATCAATCTCTGGATGAATATGGGGACACTACGCTTTAGCCTTTTCCCCTTTCTCTTTGTATAAGGGAAGTATTAAAAGCTAAACGTAGACTTATAGCTCTCCGGCTTCTGCAGTAGTAAGGTGTTACTGGTTACCTTGCATTGTCAGCCTTGCATTTGTTTCCATTGTTTTTAACCTTCCTTTAGCTTTAAACTTATCGTTGTAACCCCCTAGCGTGTAACAGAATGTTGCAAGGCCTAATGGACCAGCGGTGGATTAATGCGCAGGCTTCCCCAGGGTCAGACTGGGGCTGGTGGGATTTCGGGAAAAAACCCGGTGGGCCCCAGCTCTTTTGGGAACCACCAGTCCAGACCCCATCCTGGATTCCTTCTCCTCACCTCCCTTTCTGAACCTGGTTGTGTCCCTAACGCAACGGATAAGAGTACGCGCACACGCACGTGTGGGGGGGAGGAGGGAGGGGCTAGGGGAAAGAAAACTTTGCAGCTGGGGGGCCCGGGGGATGGTGACCCGGTGGACACCGGGCCCCCAATCCGACGTTGGGCTCCCCTAGGCTGTAGTCTAGGGGCCCATCTATTTTTTCAATGATTATTTTTATTTTCTTTTAATATTTAGTTTTATTTGCACTGATGCGTCCAGTGGGGGGCACCTGCTGGGAGAAGAAGACAGGTAACGTGTGTGCGCTCATGTGCTCGGGTGGGTGCAGATCCAGAGACGTCACTGGGTGCACACATACTAGGGATGCACAAATCCACTATTTTGGATTTGGCCGAACCCCCGAATCCTTCACGAAAGATTCTGCCTAATACCGAACTGAATCCGAATCCTAATTTGCATATGCAAATTAGGTGTGGGAAGGGGTAAACATTTTTTACTTCCTTGTTTTGTAACAAAGCGTCATGCGATTTCCCTCCCGCCCCTAATTTGCGTATGCAAATTAGGATTCGGTTCGGCCGGGCAGAAGGATTTGGCCAAATCCGAATCCTGCTGAAAAAGGCCGAATCCTGGCTGAATCCTGAATCCTGGATTCAGAGCATCCCTAACACATACAGACCCAGCATTAGTCCAGAAGGGGGCCTGTGGATGTAGCCTAGGAGCTCCACATCTCACTGATTGGACACTGTAATGGACTGGTGGCGCTGACACAGTATCCAAAAGGGTTTTCACCTCTGCCCCATGGAGAGGCCTTACCATCCTCACAGTGGGGTACATCATGCTGAGCCAACTATATGTTCAACCTGAAACCTATATGTTACTGCTTCTGCCCCCTGCAGGACAAGAGGAGGAGGTACAGCATGATGCGCTCGCAAGAGTCCGGAAGCTCTGTCTTCTTTCAATCGCAAGATTCCTGCGGGAGCTCTAGGGGTCACGGTTTTGATTTTCCTGATGGTAAAGAGGGGGAAACAGATGCAGGTTAGTGCTTCTTTATCTTCCACGAATGTTGTGGATACATGCACCGGCACAAGGGATCAGTGGGAGACGCACAACTTGGCAGGGAGGAACCTTCTTACTTTAGTTATGCCTTGGAACACAATTGGCTACAGAGATAATGGCCTGGCATAGCCTGCTGTACCACTATAGCGTAACTCTGGCTACATGTGGAAGTCAAGATTTCTCAATACAGATATCAGCTTTTCCTACTATTGTATAAAGGAATATTCACATAAGTCATGTGCCACCCTATCTGTATATGTTGAATCAGTGACAGTATATGTCGTAAGCTTATTGGTTCTTCTTTGTTCATAAAACATCAGATTCTGGGTTTCAGCGCCGAGCTTACAGCACCAGTCAGATTGCCGACCATGAGCCTCCTCCCAAGTCTCACACCCCCAGTGATCCCGTTACGGCCCAGGAAAGGAGTCCGATCTGCACCGTCCAAATCCAAGAACTCAGCTGTGTGGATCATGCAGATGCCGGTGCCAGTGAAGCTCAGGTAATGGCCGGGGGACAATCTAACCAAAGGCTTTGAATTAACCTGGTTCATTTCATATAATGAAGGTGTGACCCGTTCTAAAATAATTTATGCCCGGATATGACATTACAAATTCAGGTTGCTTTTAAAGGGGCTGTTCGCCTTTAAGTTAAAGTTTAGTATGATGTAGAGAGGGATATTCTGAGACAATTTGCAATTGTTTTTTATTTTTTATCATTTTTGGTTTTTCAGTTATTTAGC
The DNA here is from genome assembly GCF_017654675.1 of Xenopus laevis. Classification (NCBI taxonomy): domain Eukaryota; kingdom Metazoa; phylum Chordata; class Amphibia; order Anura; family Pipidae; genus Xenopus; species Xenopus laevis. Next base: position 110,215,170 of record NC_054384.1, on the reverse strand, counting down.
TTTTTATTCAACTGCTCTCCAGTCTGCAGTTTCTGCAGTCTGGTTGCTAGGGTCCAAATTCCCCTAGCAACCATGCACTGATTTGAATAAGAGACTGAAATATGAATAGGAGAGGCCTGAAGAGAAAGATGAGGAATAAAAAGTAACAATAACAATAAATGTGTAGCTTTATAGAGCATTTGTTGTTTTAGTTGGGGTCAGTGACCCCCATTGGAAAACTGGAATGAGAAAAAGTATAAAAAAAAAACCTATAACAAATGAATACTGAAGACCAATTGAAAACTTGCTTAGAATTGGCCATTATATAACATACTAAAAGGTAACTTAAAGGTGAACCACCCCTTTAACAGACCCATTCCTTGCTTGTCAATGGCTGACGTCTCAGAAGGGTAGGGGCAACTGCTGCAGTGAAGTGGGATGTAATTAGAGGGCAGTTTTCCCCTGCTCTCCACCCTCTGTGATTCCAGATTCAAGCTCTATAACAGCGTCACTGCCCCAAGTCAAAGGGAGCCGGCCCATCTTGGTAGATAGAGTTCATATCACTGATATTGGGTTAAATTATATATTATTAAAGGGCATGTAAAGGCAAAAAAATGAATCCCGTTTTTAATTTCTTTAATGCAAAAGAAACCTATCTCCAATATACTTTAATTAAAAAATGTGTACCGTTTTTATAAGAAACCTGACTGTATGCAGTGAAATTCTCCCTTCATTTACTGCTGTGGATAGGAATTGTCAGACGGTCCCTAACTGCTCTGCAGGGAAACAATCATACTTATGAACAGCAGGGGGAGCCCCAGCCTTACTTCCCAGCCATGCAGAACTCAAGCAGCTTTGTTTGTTTCCCTGTAGAGCAGTTGGCGACTGTGTAGAGATTTGTATTGGATTTTATTTACATCCCCTTTACTGTTTCCAACTCCAGCTGCAGGGACAAAGATCATGGAGCCAGATTTAAACAGATAAACTGGGATTCTATTTGGAGGATTATTTTGCTGCAGCCACTGGTTCTGCAGAGTTGGAGAAAGTTTGTATTAAACAATACAAAAACTATAAAATCCACATTAGATTACATGACAACACAGGAGCCAGTGCAGTCTGTATATTCTGATTATTAATCAGTCTTGTTGTATCGGCTTCTGGCAGATATTATTTGACTTGTGCTGTTTTGATCATTTATGACGATCCCTAAGCAGCCCAGACCACACTGAGCATGTGCACAGTCTTGGTCTTGCAAAGATGTATAACAAAGTTACAAGATGGTGACCCCCTGTGGCCAACTTTGAAAGCATAAATCATTTGTTTGATTAGACTTGTGGTGCAGTAAGTTCATGTTTATATTTAGTATACAAAATACAGCATTTCTAGCCTTATTCTATTTTACACTTTACTTCCCCTTTAAAGGGAGCCTGAGGGAGGAAGTTCAGTACTTTATAATGATAAATAATTGTGTGTGTATGAGTGTCTGTTGAAATGGATATTGTATTGAACACATTGTAGATAATATTTGATCCCCATTGTAAGCAACTGTCCTGTCCTGCTTTATGGCAGCTGAGATTCTAGCTATCTGTATAACAGAACATTCTGTCCCAGTGGCTGCACAGATCCTATCTGATCCCCATTGTAAGCAGCAGTCCTGTCCTGCTTTATGGCAGCTGAGATTCTAGCTATCTGTATAACAGAACATTCTGTCCCAGTGGCTGCACAGATCCTATCTGATCCCCATTGTAAGCAGCAGTCCTGTCCTGCTTTATGGCAGCTGAGATTCTAGCTATCTGTATAAGAACATTCTGTCCCAGTGGCTGCATAGATCCTATCTGATCCCCATTGTAAGCAGCAGTCCTGTCCTGCTTTATGGCAGCTGAGATTCTAGCTATCTGTATAACAGAACATTCTGTCCCAGTGGCTGCACAGATCCTATCTGATCCCCATTGTAAGCAGCAGTCCTGTCCTGCTTTATGGCAGCTGAGATTCTAGCTATCTGTATAACAGAACATTCTGTCCCAGTGGCTGCACAGATCCTATCTGATCCCCATTGTAAGCAGCAGTCCTGCCGTGCTTTATGGCAGCTGAGATTCTAGCTATCTGTATAACAGAACATTCTGTCCCAGTTACTGCACAGATCCTATCTGATCCCCACTGTAAGCAGCAGTCCTGTCCTGCTTTATGGCAGCTGCGATTCTTGTTATCTGTATAACAGAACATTCTGTTCCTGTGACAGTAGATTTGACCTGTTTATGGCTAAGAGAGGTCACCCAACCTGTTTCTCTTCTGCAGCTGTCAAACTACATCTCCCAGCACCCCCTGACAACCTTCAGCTTGTCAAGATCAGTGGGATGGGAAAACAGTTTGTAGCTGCCATTCACGTTAAATGCTACTGATAAAAGAGTCTATATTAACCTATGTACAACCTCCCCAAACGTCATAGTGAAACCCCCTGTTCTCCTGCATTATTTATCAGAAAAACAGCTCCCTATGATTTCTCTACATTAAATATCAGATCTGTTAGTGTTAACATGTATTTGGCAGCCTCCCTCCTCTGCTCCCGTTATCTCTCCATCCTTTACTCTCTCCCCTCCTTCCCTCTCCTTTTCTCACTCTGTTTATTGGGCTCTGGGCTAATCCTATCACAGCCATGGGAATAAGCTCAATATTGCTGCAAGTCTATTCACCTTCCAATTCTGCCTTGATTTGCATCAAATACAGCAACAATCCCTCGCTGCTGACTCCCCCCCCACCCATAGAACGTTGTACTAACAGATCTGCACTCAACAAATCCCCGAATTTCTCTCCCTGGCTAACCAGCAATATTTGCCCTGGAATCTGAGCAGTAGAGCTGCAGTGTTTATAGGGCTGGGGTACAAGTGAAGCATCTGGCACACTGACACACAACTGTTCCCCATTAAAATAAATAGCAATGTCACCAGAAGTCTCATCTATACATACATTTACTAATCAGGCTCCAGGGTCGGACTGATTCATCGAGGCACCGGGAAAAACCTCTGGCCCTTGTGGTCACCACCAACGCAGACCTGCTCCCTGGCCGGAAACCCTGGGTGCTGCCCCCTGACCTCCCCATATCGTTTTTCTGCCCCATTCACCAGGGGGGGACAGAGAGGTTTTGGCTGGAGCCTGGGGGTGTCTGTGGGTCCCTGAAGCAACAGCCCTGGACCCCCCAATACAATGCTGATGAGCTTTGGCATGGCATGGGTTGTTAAAATAGCATCCACATAACTAGACCATAACCTGTGCACCCAGTGTATGATTAGGAGGGCAACATGATGCACCCATGGCAGCACCCCTGTGGTAACCAGGAGAATAACAGGTGACCCAGCAGCAGTTGAGGTGGTAAATATAGGGTCAACCTGTGCCAATAGTGTAGGATTAGCAGGGCAACGTGATCCATGCCTGGTATATTAGCAGCTGGTCATGTTGTGCTTGATTACTCAGCATGGAGTATACGCCACATTGCATGCTGGGGATTAAAATGGCCGCCCCCTATTTTACATGTTAAATGAGCTGCAATGTAGGAGTAGGGGTAGGAGTAGTGCTCAATCCCAGGAACTCTTACAGCCCCCAGCCATATAGAGAGAGATCCATACAACTCCCTGTAAGAGATGTAGATGTTGTCGTTTGCCTCCAGGAATGAGGTATAATGACTAATGAGCCCCCTGCGCGAAATAGTCTCATTGTGCTGATTTGATGTGATCTCCTTATGTAGCTGTGGGGCTCCCCGGCTCTTCGGCTTTCTCCCCAGGAACCAGATATTGGGTAAGTTTTCTGTTACCCAGTCACTGCTGTTAATTAATCAGCAAAAGTCACTGGTGTTAATTAATCAGCAAAAGTCACTGGTGTTAATTAATCAGCCCAATAACGATATTTGTCTCTCCTGCTTCCAAAGCTTTAATTAGACTTAGCGATGGAGCCTAGTCACCGCTGCTCCACCTCCCCATCGCTGTCCATAGGTGCAATTTAATTTTGGGTATTGAAGTTAGTCAAGCTCTTTTGTTCTATTAACTTAATTGTTATCGACTCCTGGAAGAATCTGAGCTTGTGGGGAACCGATGAGTTGAGGCCTCTCCAGGATCGATGGCGTCTTTGTCAATGACAAGCAGCTTCAGTTGGACACATCTCCGTTGACATTCCTTGTCACATTCACTGAGTTGGAGAAATGGGACCTTGTAGGGAAAACTGATAAGCAGACCCTTCTTTGGCATCTCCATAGCAACAGGATGAAGAACCAAATGCATCTAATTTACAGCTGTTTCCAGGAATCCAGAAATTAAGCCTTACTAGGCCACTCACCGAGAAGCTTAATGTCAACCCCATTGAGCCTGAGTCTACCCCTGGACCTGGCTGACTGTGTTCATATGGCCCCCTCCATTATTAACGGCCTACTTTATGAAGTTCCTATTATATAGGATAATTCTAGGATGAGCTTTGTGCGTCCATGTGCCTCTTGCAGTGCATTAAATATTACAGGCCTGCTCTATTCCTTAAATTAATAACGACCTCTGCAGTCTTAAGAGTTTACAGATGGTCCATACACACACACACATATATATATATATATGCCCTATATGCATTACTGCAAATGGATAGACATGCTTGGGAGTGTTACCAATCCCTACAGAAATAGGGATTGGTAACACTAGATAGGTACCTAATATATAGAGACAAGAGGAAAGTGTTGGAAGGGTTACTGTCTGCTCTCTCTCATTTCCCTACAGAAATAGGGATTGGTAACACTAGATAGGTACCTAATATATAGAGACAAGAGGAAAGTGTTGGAAGGGTTACTGTCTGCTCTCTCTCATTTCCCTACAGAAATAGGGATTGGTAGCACTAGATAGGTACCTAATATATAGAGACAAGAGGAAAGTGTTGGAAGGGTTACTGTCTGCTCTCATTTCCCTACAGAAATAGGGATTGGTAACACTAGATAGGTACCTAATATATAGAGACAAGAGGAGAGTGTTGGAAGGGTTACTGTCTGCTCTCTCTCATTTCCCTACAGAAATAGGGATTGGTAGCACTAGATAGGTACCTAATATATAGAGACAAGAGGAAAGTGTTGGAAGGGTTACTGTCTGCTCTCTCTCATTTCCCTACAGAAATAGGGATTGGTAACACTAGATAGGTACCTAATATATAGAGACAAGAGGAGAGTGTTGGAAGGGTTACTGTCTGCTCTCTCTCATTTCCCTACAGAAATAGGGATTGGTAGCACTAGATAGGTACCTAATATATAGAGACAAGAGGAAAGTGTTGGAAGGGTTACTGTCTGCTCTCTCTCATTTCCCTACAGAAATAGGGATTGGTAACACTAGATAGGTACCTAATATATAGAGACAAGAGGAAAGTGTTGGAAGGGTTACTGTCTGCTCTCTCTCATTTCCCTACAGAAATAGGGATTGGTAACACTAGATAGGTACCTAATATATAGAGACAAGAGGAAAGTGTTGGAAGGGTTACTGTCTGCTCTCTCTCATTTCCCTACAGAAATAGGGATTGGTAGCACTAGATAGGTACCTAATATATAGAGACAAGAGGAAAGTGTTGGAAGGGTTACTGTCTGCTCTCTCTCATTTCTCTACAGAAATAGGGATTGGTAACACTAGATAGGTACCTAATATATAGAGACAAGAGGAAAGTGTTGGAAGGGTTGAGACAAGAGAGCCAGTGCTGTACTATGGAACTGCTTTCTGACAGGCTGTTGTTTCTCCTACTCAATGTAACTGAATGTGTCTCAGCGGGACCTGGATTTTACTATTGAGTGCTGTCTACCAGGCAGCTGTTATCTTGTGTTAGGGAGCTCTTATCTGGTTACCTTCCCATTGTTTTGTTGTTTGGCTGCTGGGGGGGGGGGAGGGGTGATATCACTCCAACTTGCAGTACAGCAGTAAAGAGTGACTGAAGTTTATCAGAGCACAAGTCACATGACTGGGGGCACCTGGGAAACTGACAACATGTCTAGCCCCATGTCAGATTTCAAAATTATATATAAAAAAATCTGAAATGTATTTCGGTGCAGAATTCTGCTGGAGCAGCACTATTAACTGCGTTTTGAAAAAAAAAAAAGTTTTCCCATGACAGTGTCTCTTTAAAAGAAGAACAATGTCAATATCATGCGATTAAACCCTGCTTAAGTTTCTTATTTGCACAAAAATTCTTAATACCATTAATATGATATTTTAGGAAGTTGCCTGACTGGTATCAGGTTTAGTGTGAGCGACTATAAAAATAAATATATATATATATATATATATATATATATATATATATATATATATAGTGAATAAAGTACCCCCTCTTGTAAAATATAAGGATATTATAAGTTACCGAGGAGTTTCATGACCATATAAAAACACGAGGCTGAAGGCCGAGTGTTTTTATACAGGTCATGGAACTCCGAGGTAACTTCTAATATCCTTATATTTAACAACTGGGGGTACTTTATTTATTATAATACACAAGTTTCAGTGAGTCATGTGACAGAAATGACATCACTACTCACCGTTTATAACTGATGACATCAGAACTCACCGTTTATAAGGATATAATTTACAGGATATTCATGGCTTTTGTGTATTATATATATATTTATATACACAAACGTCTGTATGTTTCCAATTCATGGTGAGTACAAAATAACGGAGAGGTTGCTGCCGATTGTGGGTTTGTAAGATAAGCCCACATGGTCGCGACCCTTTTCTCCTTTATTTTTATAATTACTGGTGCAGGGAGTTGTTACGTGTAACATGTTTACCCTCAGGGGTTTCTTGTTGTTTCTGCTGATAATAATGTTTTCTGGAAAGTTGTATGTTCCCACATATCTTTCACAGACAAGCCAAAATATCCCTTATTGTTATGGTTAGAGATGATACAATGATACAGGTATGGGACCTGTTATACATGATGCTCAGGGGATTTCTGGATAAGGGGTCTTTCCGTAATGTGGATCTGCATACCATAATTATATCAGAAAATCATGTAAACATTAAATAAAGCCAATAGGCTGGTTTTGCTTCCAATAAGCAGTAATTATATCTTAGTTGGGATCAAATACAAGGTACAGGTATGGGAACCATTATCCAGAATGCTCACAACCTCCTGGGGTTTTCTGGATAAGGGATCCTTCCTTAATTTGGATCTTCATCCTTTAAGTCTACTAGAAAATCATGTAAACATTAAATAAACCCAATAGGCTGTTTTTTATTTATAATAAAAGTATGAACTTGCCCTTAGCTGAATGCAGTCAGGGAAGCAACAGCCTGTCAAAAAGTGAGCCTGGGCAACTTGTTAGATAGGACTTACATCACTGATATGGCTAAATTAAGCTCTGACGTTGTGTTATTCAATGTTTTATTAAGTATTTGAATAAAATATTGATTTAGAAATTAAAATGAGGTTTAAAATGTAGGGTAAAAAAAATTGACATTCCTTTCACTACTGAATTTCATTTATCATTTCCTCATCTCTAACCAGAAACAGACAAATTATAAAGCAGAACAAAGTGGTCCAATGAGACCTATTCAGATCAGTGATAATCAGGGAAAGGCGTCCGACTGTAACATATTGGTGTCAGCAGCGGGATTACGCAGTTCACCAGTAATTATAAGACAATAATGGTCCTCCCCTTTTTTCTCCCCCCCCACTCATTTCCTGGATTCCATCAGTCATCCCTACCTGTCAGCCAATTTGTCAGCACAACCAAAATTAGTGGTGCGGGTGCCAGGTGTCCATCCCTGCTTCAGCAAAGCTGTCTCTCATTCTACCATGATGGCTTCTCCCCCCAACTGATTCATGAGAGCCTCCAAGCCTCCGGCACAGGACAACCCGCCACCCAGCAGGACACCTCTCTGTCCCTGAAATCTTCTTCTGACAGTCAACCCTACAGCAGCCCAGGGGACCTTGGTGAGATGATCTGCATGGCTCCATGCATGACTTTGTGTTTCATACTAACTGTGCAGTTTCTAACCAGTGGTCCCAAATCAAACTATAGTGGATATTAAAAATGTTTCACAGTAATTATTTCCCATAGATTTATCCTGGCCACCATCGGGAACCACGAGGCCCCATACTTCTAATTTAGCAGGGTCCTCCTTATCAAGGGGGGCCTCATCATGAAACCATTGGCCCACCCAGGCCCCTAGACCCGCCCTGCCAAAACGTAGAATAGGGCCCAATGGGACAAAAAGACACAATCTGCAGAATTTCTCTGCCATGGGGCCCGTGACAATTGTACCTACTGATGGTGACCCTGGATTTAACCTTCCTTTACCCCTAAACAATAAGTATGACCTTGTTAAATCTATGAAGACCCTCTGCCCTAAGGCCTAGGTTAGTGTCACAAAGGTTAGTGCGGTACAGTGGGCATTGGAATGTACTCACTTGCACTTTTGGGGGGTTCTGATTCAGTGGGGTCCACAGGAAGCAGTTGCAGGGGAAGTAGGGTTTCTCCGCTAACCACAGTTTATTTATAAAAGGGTGTGATAGGGCTGCATTTATAGTTATCTGAAGCCTTTGCAGCAATGCCATGTTCCAAAACTGTCCAGAGAAGATTTTCTTTACTGAGAGTTTCATTGAATGCTCCACCTAGTGGAGAATGGAAAGTAATGCAGAATCTATTGTTGGTTTGATTAAAATTATAAAGATGAACAAAAGTAAGAAGAAAATAAATAGAAGCAGTCCCTTAACCCTTACTCTCATAAGACCATTTATTGTACATACACTACAGAATTTTTAAGACATTTCAGTTCCCCTTTATAAAGAAAAAAAAAGGAATGGCTACACATTTTCCCAATGACCACTGGTTTCAGCCACCCTTATTACTATAAAGTTTATTCTTCCCTTTATGAACTGATTGCTGTGGGCAGATGTTTGTATGAGGATGAGGAGGATTTGTTGGCTCTTGTGAGTTGCATGGAGCTGGTGCCACCCTGTCTGAGGTCTTTATAGAGGGGTAATTACCACTTTCCTGGTAGGCCTGGCTGTTGTTATTGAAATAGCACATCCACACACATAGAAACAACCTATGAACCCGCAGTGTCCAGAATCTCCACCAGAAAACACTATGGGATGATCACTAAGGGTTCCGTCTTCAGGGCCATGACTACTCCTGAGGAAGGTCAAAACCTTTAAACATTGTACACATTGGACCTTATTGAAAGCACAAGATATGGTGCTCATTATCTGAGGAGGGTGACACAATATTGTTCAGAGAGGGGGAGGCAAAGTCCAGAGCCTCATCTTTGGCAGAAGATTCCCTTACACATTAAATTGGGATCTGAAATGCTTCATGGGGGCCTTATGCCTTATGATGAGGTGCTGCCTGGGCCTGCATGTGCCAAGAGGCATCAAGATGTTTATGGTCAATGGAAGAGCCCTGGGCAGAGGTGGTACAAATCCAGCACTTGCCCCCTGCCCAAAGTAAATCAGCCCCAATGTTTCAAAAAGCAGCTCTATGTGAAAAGTGGCTCAGGTCTAGCAAACCTGTATGAAGCCAAACCCCAGCTAAGAGGACAAGTAGCCAACCAGTTAAGCTGCAACGTGGTTACCAAGATACTAAGGAAAGATGGCACCATGCAAGTGAATGGCCTAATTGCTCTGATGAAGGTTGGATCAGCAGTGGAAACGCTGAATATGGCCTTAGCATTTCTGGGTTGACCAGTCACCTCAGATCATTGTTTGGCCAACTTTTTTAGTTTGGTGGAACATCTTTAGTCCAACTGCAACACATAAAAACTTTGGCTAACTGTCAGCGGGTCCCTTATCGGCACAGATGTAAAATTCCAACCGCATAATAATCCAGTGCAACCATACGGCTGCCGGGTACCATTGTTCTACCTGCAACGCAACAAAGCATTTTGCACTAGTACTATATTGTGCGAACTTTATGCAATGGTTGGGCGTTGTCTCATAGAAGTCCACATAGCAGCTGAATATTTCAACTGCAAAACCAACTGTGTAGTTTACTGAGTGAGTTCAAGATTTTTTTTTTACCTTAATGTTGCTCGTAACGGATTTTCTGCCGCTGACTGTGATTGGCTCCACTGGGTTCCATTGACTTTATTGGGAAATGGGTCATGGGGTAATGGGCTCACATAGGGCCACAGGTGTTACTATTGTTGTTACAGTTAATGGGTAAATGTATGTGTATATATATATATTGCTCATACTGTGTCATATAAAAAGGGGTAAGGTTCATGTGTTCTAGGTACAAATACTTGTAGATGGTGTAGTAGAACTTCACGTAACTTCTTCATTCTTTTGAACTCAACCTAAAAGATGACATTTAAAGCAACACATTTGGTTTGCAGAACATTATGGGTGGTACTTTAAATGATCACGACCCATTGTTACACATCAGATAGTAAGGAACATGCAGTCCTGGGGTTCTGAGCTGCCCAGTTGCAGAGGGTTTGTCTGTAGTGGCAGACTATTGATAGAAGATGGGTCTAGAGTTTCTCTCACAACCTAATAAATATAATATCTATATCTATAATGTATTTAGTTGCAGCCATGAATTGTCCTTCAGAATGAAGTGATAATTAGCCAAGCAGTATGGGGTTTTATATGTGTGATGTTGCAGTCTTGGCCAGTCCATGTTGAGACCATAATTCTCTCTTCTCTTACAGACTGCCATCACCCTTGTTTCACATTTGAAACTGAAGTTGCAGTGGAGTCCATCTCAGAACCAAATCCCTTGATAAAGGGCTCTACCTCCCAATCCCAGTCTCAGTGCAAAGCGGTTGTGAGAGGGCTGAAGGGTAACCAGCCGGTGCAATGGGAGATCACCTTCAATATCCACAAGCTTTTTAGAGAGCAAGAAGACAGAGAGGATGACGAAAGGGATTTGTGGAATGAGACTTTCCATCACCTGGCCGCCAAGTCTATTATACGAGACTTTGAGCAACTGGCTGAGAGGGAGTGTGAAATTGAACATGGTAATGAGTAACCTAATGCCCTTGGCCATGGTTGTGCCCATTTTACAATTCTACCATGATATTTTAATACACAGAAAACTTTGATTTAGGGCAAGAGGGTCACAGTAGGGCAAGATGGAGACAGTAGGACAAGATGGAGACAATAGGGCAATATGGTGAAAGTAGAACAAGATAGAGACAGTAGGGCAAGATAGACATAGTAGGGCAAGATGGAGACAGTAGGGAAAGATGATGACAGTAGGACAAGTTGAGGAGAATAGTGAAAGATGGAGACAGTAGGACAATTTGGAGGCAGTAGGGTAAGACAGTGACAGTAGGGCAAGATGGAAACAGTAGGACAATATGGAGACAGTAGGACAATATGGAGACAGTAGGGCAAGATGGAGACAGTAGGATAAGATGGAGACAGTAGGGCAAGATGAACACAGTATGGCAAGATGGAGATAGAAGGGCAAAAAGGAGACAGTAAGACAAGATGGAGACAGTAGGACAAGATGGAGTTAGAAGGTCAAGATGGAGACAGCAAGACAAGATAGTGACAGTAGGACAAGATGGAGACATTAGGGTAATATGGTGATGGTAGAGCAGGATGGTTTCAGTAGAATATATTGTCAACAATTGGAGAAGTTGATTCCAACAGTTGTGGCAGCAGCAGATGATACAGCAGGGCAAGAAGGCAGTAGTAGAACATAACAGTAACAACAGTAGAGAGATGGTATTGGTGGTACCCAGTTTATAGTTGCTGAACAACAAATCCCAGCACCTACTTAAAGCCAAAGACTGTGCACCCACTCAACAGCTGCCACAAACAAGGCTGGCATTTAAATCTCAGGTGCCCATCTGGCATGCAATCCTTCCTATAAGGAAATATTAATGACTGTCTGGGTTCCTTTGGGAGAGACTGATAGGAGAGTGACATACTCGGTGACGTCAGAAAGCTGGAAGCTGATGAAAGTGTTTGGGTTTGTGCTGATAGATGTGACACCTGCCGGCCAAGGGTTTCTGTGTTTAGAGACAGATCTGGAAAGCTTTGGGCACCTCACTGGGCGCAATTGTGAGAGACAAAGAGGTTCCAGCTTTGAGCAGAACATTATTCCATCTCCGTGTTAAAGGGACGAGGCAGTGGGGGAATTAATGAGGGACTGAGACTCATAGAAATAATGACTCAAATATCACACGGCAGTTCTATTGCTAATTGTGCGGCTGCAGGTTCAACATGAATCTTTCTGTCCCACAGATCAAAATATCAGAGACCTGTAAATCATTTAATGTCCCTCCCTGTCTCACGGCAAAGCATTAACTAAAATACATTGATTCTTGCAAGACGTTAAAGGGTTGACTCTAACCAAAAAAGGCTTTTTATTTGCACAACTAAAGAAAATGTAATTCTAAGCAAGTTCCCAATCCATTTATTCCTCATTCTCTGCACTGCTGCCTCTGACTCCTGATACAACTTCCCAATATCCATTCATTCCTCATTCTCTTCTCTGCACTGCTGCCTCTGACTCCTGATACAACAATATCCTAACTGTCATTGTGTCTGTCCCTTTCTCTGCACTGCTGCCTCTGACTCCTGATACAACTTCCCAATATCCATTCATTCCTCATTCTCACTGGGTTTATAGTTCTGTGTAACTGTCATTGTGTCTGTCCCTTTCTCTGCACTGCTGCTTCTGACTCCTGATACAACTTCCCAATATCCATTCATTCCTCATTCTCACTGGGTTTATAGTTCTGTGTAACTGTCATTGTGTCTGTCCCTTTCTCTTCTCTGCACTGCTGCTTCTGACTCCTGATACAACTTCCCAATATCCATTCATTCCTCATTCTCACTGGGTTTATAGTTCTGTGTAACTGTCATTGTGTCTGTCCCTTTCTCTGCACTGCTGCTTCTGACTCCTGATACAACTTCCCAATATCCATTCATTCCTCATTCTCACTGGGTTTATAGTTCTGTGTAACTGTCATTGTGTCTGTCCCTTTCTCTTCTCTGCACTGCTGCTTCTGACTCCTGATACAACTTCCCAATATCCATTCATTCCTCATTCTCACTGGGTTTATAGTTCTGTGTAACTGTCATTGTGTCTGTCCCTTTCTCTGCACTGCTGCCTCTGACTCCTGATACAACTTCCCAATATACATTCATTCTTCATTCTCACTGGGTTTATTATAGTAATATGCAATTGCTATTTTCTGTCACTGTCTGTCCTTTTCTGTTCTCTGGTTCTGACTATAGAAACCCCATGACCTGCTCCCTAAAACTGAACTATGAGTGCTCCAATGGGACATGGACACCCCAGCCTGACACTGGGGTCCCAGACCTTTTACATTATACCACTCCCCTCCTCAGTATCTTTGCATGGGGTGGAGTTGCCCTTATATTGTGTTACCTCTTTGCATTAGGTGTGACGACATATTGATTTAATCTAATGGGTTTCAGGATGGCCCATGTACAACTCCCTACTTGGTGTTCACTGTCCCTTTCCTCTGAACATTGCTTACAAGTGTATTGCACCCCTTACTGCATCCAGTGCATTCTCTCTATATCTACAGTATATATATATATATATATATATATATATATATATATATATATATATATATATATATATATATATATATATCATATAATCTATGCCATAAAGCAAGGCAGAACTGCTGTTATTTTCCAGAAGAGAAAGACTGTCCCATGGGTGCCAGGAATACTAAAGACATATTGAGGTACAATCGAGCCGTCTGGCTCCCCTGGGGATTTACTCCCATTCCATGTATTTTTCCCTCTTGCAGGTTTGGGCCGGAGATTCCAGCTGAACGCCATAAATGCCAGCAAAGCGTGTAACGTGATCAGCAAGTACACGGCATTCGTTCCTGTAGATCTGAGCAGCAACTCCTACTTACCCAGTGTGGTTGAATATGCCAATACAGGTACTGCCCCGGCACTGCTCGTACCTCTCTAACATGTTCCCCCTGTACCCGCGCATGCCAACCTCCCCTGTTATACATATGTTATATTTACCCCCACCTCCCATATTTGTGTCCAACACCCCCTGTGATCTGTCCTTCTGTCGTGTTAACTGTCAGTCTCTGGTCTGGTCCTCTCTCTCTCTCTCTCTCTCTCTCTCTCTCTCTCTCTCTCTCTATCTCTTTCTCTCTCTCTCTCTCTCTCTCTCTCTCTCTGTCTTTGTCTGGAGGCCTCTCCACTGACTGAGGAGGATCCTTCATTCCCTGCCAGGTACAGCCATAAAGCAGGGTTCCCAGCGCAGTCTGAGTTCAGGAAGCCAACGCCTGCAGGGATTCTCCATTGGCCTGGGGCGCTCTCAGTCAACCTGTGCATCGGAATCCTCTGATGAAAGATTTTACAGTAAGACACCATTCCATTTGTTCCTTCCTCAACCCCAAGGGTCATTCACAATGTGGAAGGCAGAGGCAAAGACCAGGTACAGTTCCAACATGTTTATGCACTTTGCACTTTGCTTTCCAGCCTAGATTAATTGCCACCCAAGGAATAGTATGTTGCCTCTATTCAGGAGCACTGTATTCATGTATTCATCAGCACTGTATTCATGTATTCAGCAGCACTGTTTTCATTTATTCATCATCACTATATTCATGTATTCATCAGCACTGTATTCATGTATTCAGCAGCACTGTATTCATCAGCACTGTATTCATGTATTCATCAGCACTGTATTCATGTATTCATCAGCACTGTATTCACGTATTCATCAGCACTGTATTCATGTATTCAGCAGCACTGTATTCATGTATTCAGCAGCACTGTATTCATCAACACTGTATCCATGCATTCAGCAGCACTGTATTCATGTATTCAGCAGCACTGTATTCATGTATTCAGCAGCACTGTATTCATGTATTCAGCAGCACTGTATTCATGTATTCATCAGCACTGTATTCATGTATTCAGCAGCACTGTATTCATGTATTCAGCAGCACTGTATTCATGTATTCAGCAGCACTGTATTCAGCTGCACTGTATTCATGTATTCAGCAGCACTGTATTCATGTATTCAGCAGCACTGTATTCAGCTGCACTGTATTCATGTATTCAGCAGCACTGTATTCATGTATTCAGCAGCAAAGTATTCATGTATTCGGCAGTACTGTATTCATGTATTCAGCAACACTGTATTCGTGTATTCAGCAGCACTTAATTCATGTATTCAGCAACACTGTATTCAGCAGCACTGTATTCATGTATTCAGCAGCACTGTATTCATCAGCACTGTATTCATGTATTCATCAGCACTGTATTCATGTATTCAGCAGCAAAGTATTCATGTATTCGGCAGCACTGTATTCATGTATTCAGCAGCACTGTATTCATGTATTCAGCAGCACTGAATTCATGTATTCAGCAACACTGTATTGAGCAGCACTGTATTCATGTATTCGGAAGCACTGTATTCATGTATTAGGCAGCACTATATTCATGTATTCATTCTCTCACCCCTCCCCAAACTTGTGCACCATTCAGATGGGTAAGTCTGGGATAGCCAGCAGGCATAGGCTGCAACAGTGTTGGACTGGGCCAGCTGGAAACCGGGAAAAAACCCGGTCCTCTTGGACCCCGCCAGACATGATTCCTGCCGGAAACTGCTAGGGCTCCCTCCAACCTTTAACTGATGGAAGGGGGCATCTAGAGATCGCACCCAGAGAAGCTCTCATCTGGGATGGGGACCCTTGAGGTGGTAGCCCCGGACTCCAGACACCCCAGTCCAACGCTGGGCTGCATTGCTGCCCTGTAACTACTGCCTGTCCTATGGATAGTAATGGGAGAGCTGGTGCCAGCCTACACTGTGAACTGCACCTGGTGCCAGATTTTATATACAGAGTGGGTGCAGCCAGACCCTGAACAGAAATTAATGCTTTTGTGCCTTTGGTGCTCTTGCAAGTAGCCGAAATGTGGTGCTGAAAGACTGGTGCCGAAATGCCAGAATATTATATGTTGGACCTGTTGGAATCAGGAGCAACATGTTAGACTAACACAGGAGAGTAACCAAAAATGACATTGGGTTTCATTGCAGATGTGGACGAGTCTGCGACATCCCCTTGTACCACCCCGGTGTCCTCCGGATGGGAGAGATTCAGTTTCCCCCAAGGTCGGTGTTCTCTTCCAAATCAGGAATTGCCCCATGTGTCTTTACTGCCTGTTCTGTTTATTTGCTTTATAAACTGTTTGTGTTTCCTTCTTAATGCTCAATGTGAGGTACCTTAATAAGTTTACTGGGAACTACCTTGACTGCCCATACAGTACAGATCCCCTTCCTATGCTGATTGTGAAATCTTCCTTCCAGTCTCAGTAGATAACCCTTTTACCTGCACTGCCCTATGGAAAGAACATTCAATCTTTATATTGACCTGTAATACTTACCATGGCTCCTGTTTCTGCCTCAAACCCCTTTATTGTTGCAGTTCCACAACGCAGTCCCTCAGTCTCCTCGGCGCACTCCCAGAGATCCATAGAAAGCCTCTTTGCGGCCAGGTAAGGGGCAGCCAATACCCGGGACATGTGAGCCAATCTCTGTGCCACATACAATCTCTCTGTTCGTCTCTCACTGCAGGATCAGCCTCAACAAAGCCCGGCTTTTAACTAGAGCTGCAAAAGGTTTTATGATCAAGTCTCCGGGGAAAGGCAGCGAGGAGAGCGAAAGTGAAAAGAATAGCGACTACTTACCGCTGGTAGGTGGGGAGTCACATATATTTGGAGATATAAGAGCCATTTTAGGACCACAGGTGCAAACTGACTGGTCGGAGAGTTTATTGATGACCCACTAGATTTGAGGCTCTCCAAAATGCTACTTAGGGGGGCACCCAGGGCTGTTTTTACCATAAAGTAACTCCGAGTTCTTTGCTGGGGCGGCAGCTTTAAGGGGGAGGCACTTGGATGCCTATATTGTAAATAAAACTTTTTGCATCTGCTGCCGGCTGCGTTCCCCTGAAATCTGGTGGCAGAGGCTGGGGTATCTCTCATGAGTCGAGAGCGGAAGTGACATCACAAGCGGAAGTGACATCATGTACAGGTGTGTTGAGCTGTGATGTCACTTGCACGACGTCAGTGTGTTTACTGAAATGGGTGCAAAAGGTCTGGTCCTAGGGTTGCCACACGGCCGGTAAAACACCTGCCTAGGCCGGGGCCGGTATTACAAATTTACCGACAATGTAGCTACCAGTAAATTTGTAATGCGTTTAACAAAAGCCCTTGGCCCTCCACTCGAAACTTACCTTTTCTCCGCCTTCTGGCCATCAAGCAATGTGGCTCCACGCCCTTTTACATCACAGTCGCCCCATTTACATCACGCCCCCACCACCGGTAGAAATATTCTGAAAAGGTGGCATACCTATCTGGTCCCTAGGGCAGCACCTGGGGGTACCCAGGGTCGCCATCAGGGGAGGACAGGGGGGAGTTTTGTACCAGGCCCGGAGGCTAAGGGGGGCCGGGCCTTGCTGCACTTACTTGATAAGCCGGGCCCCCCCTGCTTTCAGAGAGCTGCTGACTTCGGAAGGGAGGACGGGAGCACAGGTGAAGGCATCATCTGTCCATTCCCTTCCCTTATTGGTCACAGAACTTTAAGTCCTGGTTAGAGATTGGATAGCTGAGGTTTAAATTCCCCTCCAGCTCATCCAATCGCCACGTAGCTTTACCGGGACTTAAAATTCTGTGACCAATAAGGGAAGAAAATGCTGTCACTGGAAGAATATGCCTCCACCTGTGCTCCCCTCCTCCCTTCCAAAGTTGGCAGCTCCCTGACAGCAGGTGGGCCTTGCTAATCAAGTAAGTGCAACGTGGCAGGGCCCCCCTAAAGTTAACCTTTTGTGGTCCCTGTAATTGTATGGAGGGGCTGGCCACAATTTTTTTACATGGATGTGTAAGAGGAACCCTGTCGACCAATGTTTTTTTTTTTTTTTTACTGTGGAGTGGACCTGTGGCTGGGGCTTGCAGTGGGGTGGGCGCAGCCCAGGGGGCCAGGAAATTTTTGAGTTCTAACACCCCACAGAGCAATATGGAGTTTGACTGTGTAAAACAATATGGGCACACCTAAGCACGTTGCATTTGTAGCGCCAGCCCGTACACAATATATGTGTTTTTTGCATGGTTTGTCTAACGGTGTCTCCACTGTGTAGGTCTCCCTACAGTTGGCTTGTGGTGCGTTCCTGCTGAATCAAGCCTTCGCCGACGCCGCCAACATTCCACTGGACAGACTGAAGTGGACGTCCCCTTTCAGCAGCCACCGCGCTGCCCTGAGCCCAATGTCTCACAGCTCCTCTCCTTCCAAAAAGGAAGAGACACTCCAGGCCGGCAGTGGGCATTTCCTGGTGCCGGATGCCGAGTTCCACAGCAACTCGAATGGGTTCAGAGAAGACATTTGCCAACAGAATCGAATTCGACAGTTATCAAGCAGCGCCTTGGATAGCCCACCCCGGGCTTCCAAGGCAACAGAGAATGAACTGTCCCTTCCAGTTTTACCTCTAAGGCGCTATTCTTCTCCAGAGAGTGCCCAGGACTCGGCCTCCATTCATACAGACAGTGGACTGGGCTCAGAGTCTGACAGCAACGAGGTTCAGTCTTGGATGGAGACCATAGAAGAGCAACGCAAGTCCCAGCCGGAGAGCATGGTGTGGGCCACAGCAGTAGCACTTGCCTGGCTGGAGAACATCTCCTCTGCCTATTTCACTGAGTGGGAGCTGCTGGCGGCCAAGGCAGACCGGTGGTTGGGCAAACAGAAGGTCCCTGAGGGGCGCACTCTGGCTGTTGTGAAGTCTGCCGCCCAGCAGTTCTTTGTGTTGCTCAGGCACTGGGATGACAATTTGCAGTTTGACGTCTTGTGCTACAACCCCAGCAGTGTGTAGGGATGGGGGGCGGGGGGTGTCAAGAGTGTTGTTGTGTAAGTTGTACCAGTTGTGTCAGTGTGGGTTGGAGGTGGTGTCTCTGCATGGAGGCTGTGAATGTGTTTGTGTGGCTTGTGACTTGGCGCTGTGTGTTGCAGTTCAGCTCCTGTCTGGGTAAGATTTGCGTGTAATGTAGGAACACTACAATAAGTGCATTCTCCCCCTGTATATAAGGGAGGTATATCAGCTACCCCCCCCCCCCACACCAAAGGGTAGGATGTTAGATAATAACTCACACCCATTTATTACACTGCCACACTCATGCCTTCATTTGCCGATTTTCCTAGTGCATCTGTGTTGTAACTGTCATTTTTACCAATGCAACTGCCAGTTTCACTAGGGCGGCTCTTTTGTTACTGTGAGTTTTGTAGATTGCAGCCCTGCTGTAACTGTCAGTTTCTCTCGTACAGCCCAGCCATAACTGTAGCTGTCAGTTTTTCTAATGTATCTCTGCCATGACTGCCAGTTTTGTAACTGTCAGGCATTCTAGTGGAAAACCTATCGTGGCTATAAGCTTTTCTAGAGCAACCTTGTTGTGTCTGTGAGTAAATTTATGCCAGTTCTGCTGTAGTTTCCTGATTTTCTAACTTCTCCCTGCCATAACTGGTCAACCAATCAGTTGCTGTTGTACAGCCCTGCCTTGTCTGTATAATAAGAGAAGACTCATAGTAACTGCCAATATTTCTAGTGAACCCCAGTGCTCAGTTTTTCTACCGAATCCCTGCTAGACTGTTCAATTCTTTCAGTGCTAGCCAGTCATTCTAGGGGAGCCCTGCCGTAATTCTCAGGAGTCCCTGCCATAACTGTCAGTTTTTCCTACAGCCTTGCTGAGTCCCTGCCATAACTGTCAGTTTTTTCTACAGCCTTGCTGAGTCCCTGCCATAACTGTCAGTTTTTCCTACAGCCTTGCTGAGTCCCTGCCATAACTGTCAGTTTTTCCTACAGCCTTGCTGAGTCCCTGCCATAACTGTCAGTTTTTTCTACAGCCTTGCTGAGTCCCTGCCATAACTGTCAGTTTTTCCTACAGCCTTGCTGAGTCCCTGCCATAACTGTCAGT
The DNA here is from genome assembly GCF_017654675.1 of Xenopus laevis. Taxonomy (NCBI): domain Eukaryota; kingdom Metazoa; phylum Chordata; class Amphibia; order Anura; family Pipidae; genus Xenopus; species Xenopus laevis. The sequence goes on along the minus strand of NC_054384.1, from coordinate 110,195,259 downwards.
TTTTCCTACAGCCTTGCTGAGTCCCTGCCATAACTGTCAGTTTTTTCTATAGCCTTGCTGTAACTCTCAACTTTTCTAGTGCAGCCCTAATGCAATTCTCAGCTTTTCTACTGAAGGCCTGTCAGTTTTTCTAATGCCGCCCTTCTGTAACTGTTTTTTCTTCATTTTTTATTCCAGTGAAGCCCTGTCATATTTATTGGAGCCCTTGTAAAACTGTCAGCTTTGCTTATGCAGCCCTGAAAAGTGTCAGCTTTTTTCTTTCTAGTTAAAGTCCAATGGTCACTGTCAGCTTTTCACTTAACTCATTTCTGCAGTGATTAAGCAATGGCGGTGGGAATAATGTCAGGGTGCTTGGAGCTTCATACAGGGGTCCTGCTTCAGAATAATATAGCATAACTGGCCTGCATATATACACACCCACCTTTATTGGTTTATTAGAAAGAATTGGTCCCTTCTTCTTCTCCTATTGGCTAGCCTTAACACCCAATGAAATATGTGGTATTGGGTAGTCACCCTGTGCCTGTAGAGAAATTTGGGGATGCTGTATCATTGGCACAAGTAGTTTATCCATTTGCTGTCAGTATAGATACATCTGACCTGCACAATATTCTGCTTGTGATCACAGTGTACAGTACATGTAGTTTCATTGTGGGAGCCTCGCTGTGTTAGTGCGCTCTGCTGTCTCTACTACAAGTTGGAAAATTAATTTCGATTGGCTCTTGTCTTGTGCAGTTTAGCACCTTTGTTCATAACTCAGCCTTCATGTTTAGCCAAACCACAGGTCCAGTGAGGGGTTAATGTTTCCACCAAGACCTCCTTATGGGAAGAATTCAGCTGGGTCTCCCTTCAGTAGTGAAAGGAGATTGTTCCTTTTCCTTAAGGGGGATTCAAACTACTATGAAAGGTTTTGTGGCCCAGTGGCAGGTGCTGAATTGCACCACTGCAGTTGCCCAGAGCATCCAATGAGGTCTCGCTATAGGTGCAATTTAGCACCTCTATGTTAATAAATTAATCTCAAAGAGCATTTAGAGTGACTAGAGTGTACTCTTTTTGTGCGCCATGGTCAGTGTGTGTGAACTGTAGCCCCCCAATGTGCACCCATGTTTCTGGGTAACGATAGAACAACTCTATTTGCACATTAACTATTCTGTTTGAACAATATCCCCACTATGAGCACTCAAGTCCCAATATGCTCTCTCTGGGGCAAATTCACTAAGCTCCGAAGCGCCGTACGCTAGCGTTAATTCGCTAGCGTTTGGCATTTTCCGTTACTTCGCAAATTTTCGCTACGGACGTAACTACGCAAATTCACTAACGCGCGCAGTGTACTGAACGCTACCTTTTACGCTAGACTTCCTTCGCCACCTCAGACCAGGCGAAGCGCAATAGAGTAGATAGGGATTACTTCAAAAAAAGTCAAAATTTTTTCTAAGTCCCAAAAAACGCTGGCGTGTTTTCTACATTATGGGTGATAGGCTGAAAAAGATCAAAAATTTTTTTGGGGCTCCCCTCCTTCCCCCCTACATTTCCTGACTCATGGCAACTTACCTAGACAGTGGGCACATGTGTAGGGCAAAATAACATTTTTATTTGCAGATTTGAAGGTTTTCTAGCCATTTGTAGTGCAGATACGTATTCCTCCATTGAAATTTGAATTTGGCGCCGTATGCAAATTAGCCTTCGCTAGCGTAACTTCGCTTCACTTAGCGAATCAACAATAGCGCAACTTCGCAATCTTACGCTACCCCTGTGCGCAACTTTCGATTTTAGTGAATTTGTGGAGCGCTGGCGAAACTACGAATGTTAGTGAATTTGCCCCTCTGTGTTGGCTCTAGTACCTCTGGTTTTTGGGCTTACATTCTGTAAGTTTAGTCTCTCTTGCACTCTGGCCTCTCAGATCTGCACTTTGTGTCTCCATCCATGTCCTAGTTTCCTAATCTCTCTATTTGTGCAGCAGCAGCTTCTCTGTGTGGAGTCCCGTCTCTTTGCTTTGCAGTCTCTGTTCACACTTGGCACATTCTGGTTAAACACTACACTGGTTCCACTGGGTGCTTTATGTATTTGCAGACCCATCCACACCACACTCATCTTTTACCCAGTCTCCGACGGCCCCTTCTGTGCCTGCTCGATGCTGCTGAATGATAAAAAAACCATGGCATTATTGCATTTTCCATAGACTTTTGACCAACACAGGGGAAAGTGGATTAGTTCTATGCATGGGGATCATTTTGTATGTTGATTTCAGTGTTATGTCTACAATTTTGTGGTTTTGGTACAAGGCATGGTCCCAAACGCTACTGTGATTATTTTATATTCTTCCCATTTCAGTAGAAACATGTTCCATATGATCTGATGTTTGGTTGTTTGACAGTAACTGTAATTACCGACATGTCTTCCTATATCTAATGTACCCAGCCCATTGCATACTGGGTGCCGAAATATCACCATGTTCCTTCTGTTTGTACCGTTCTCTGTGTGCCTAGAACCACAGAAGCAAAGTATTGAGTATTGTAGCCCTCGGGCACTGCACAAAAAGCAATTTTAAGGGGCTTGATGGGAGATAGAATGTTAATGAAGTTGAAAAAGCAGGAGGAAGTATTCGGAAAAAGATTTGCCTTCTCACTAAACCAAGAATCATAGACAGGGAGACTTTGCCATTTGCAGAACTCCCAGGATTCTGTTTTGCTAATGGAGTTCTGCTGGGAATTGTAGTTTAGCAAGAGCTAAAGGAGAAACTGCACCACAAATGGAATTTTGGTGTTTTAATAAGCAAATAGTTCTATAGTAACCATTGTGATGTCCACTCATGTAAGGAGATGTACACGGTTGTGGTATCAACCAACTGAGTTGATAGATACCTCCCAATATTCCATAATAATGTGATATTATAGCCAAACTTCCAGTTGGCTGAATCCGTGCCCAAGTTACACCCAAACCATTGCTCTTTTCACCCTCAAATGCTTTAAACTGCCAGTCCCTCCCAAAAAATTTGGGGAGGATGCATGAAATAAGCAAAACATTTTTTTTCAGATTTGGGCTTTGTAGCATGTGCTCTTTTCCTCTGTCCAATCCAGTACAAATACCATAGTAGCATTAACTGGTTGTTCCAAAAATTGGCAGCAGCAGCCAACAGGTGGCAGTTACTGGCAGTTGCCATGGGGGATATTAGACTTACAGTATGTGATTCCCATATATTATGGTTGGCAGGGTGGAAGTATTATCTGGCACAGTTAAATAGGAATTCAGTATAAAATAGGTGGGTGGTGTAGCTGTTCATGCTGTGCAACCTGAATGAGTCAAGTTCATTGCTAGGGTACAGTATCTAACGCGTAGCCTTCTTGATTTTAGCACCAAAATATGATATAAATGTGGACCAAGTTTAGCCCTTGACCCAACGCCTGAGTAACATGAATGGTAAATGATGTGGTCATTGAGAAATAAGAATTTTTCAATTCATCTGATCATGCCCAGATCACAAGGTTTATCACATCAAGGTTTCCCACCTCACCAGAAAAGGTCCTTCCTTCACTATCCTGAGTATTCAACTGACATAATGCGAAATTCTCATCCGAGAAACTTGATCTAATGGATTGTTGGTCTAACAGTCACCACGTCGAGATCTTCTGGTAGTAACGTTGTCACCCAATCAAATCACTTTACATTTGATTGTTTCTTCCGCAGGGTGCCATCCAGGGAGGATTATAAGGACAGCCGTGACTATACACACACTATACACACACTATACACACACTATACACACACTATACACACACTATACACACACTATACACACACTATACACACACTATACACACACTATACACACACTATACACACACTATACACACACTATACACACACTATACACACACTATACACACACTATACACACTCTATGCACACACTATGCACACACTATGCACACACTATGCACACACTATACACACACTATGCACACACTATACACACACTATACACACACTATACACACACTATACACACACTATACACACACTATACACACACTATACACACACTATACACACACTATGCACACACTATGCACACACTATGCACACACTATGCACACACTATGCACACACTATACACACACTATGCACACACTATACACACACTATACACACACTATACACACACTATACACACACTATACACACACTATACACACACTATACACACACTATACACACACTATGCACACACTATACACACACTATACACACACTATACACACACTATACACACACTATACACACACTATACACACACTATACACACACTATACACACACTATACACACACTATACACACACTATACACACACTATACACACACTATACACACACTATACACACATACGGTATATTCATTCAGTGTGCGGGACCTTATACTGAGACGTTTGTGCCGTCTGTACATGTGGCTTTGTCTTATTGTCCTAAGAGCAACATTATCCTCTCAGGTGGTATCTGACCTTGTATGTAATGAGGCATTTTTTTCATTCTTTATTCCTTTGTATAAGTGTTCAGTAAAGTGGTATTTGGTGAGCAGTCCCGTGTTGTTAATCTCTAGAAAGAGTTATGTTCAGTTTAAGTACAAGAAGATATAGAGAAGATTAATGACCTTACTACATTACACCCAATCACAAGATATTATTTAAACTGTACTGACACTGAAATGTCAATGGTGAAGGGTAAAGTGCTGGATACCAAATGGCACCTTGTTGGGCCCAAACACAGATTATTTTTGCCTGCACTATTGGCTGGTGCACACCACTATTAACAAGCACAATAGGTTTTACATACACGATCCTGATGTTACCCTCCTGCCCTATTGCCACCATCCTGACCGGCAGTCTCACAGCCCTACTGTCTTTGTCTTTTTCTACTATCTCCATCTTCCTGTGCTGTCTCCATATTGCCCTACTGTCCATTTTATCCTACTGTCTCCATATTGTTCTACTGTTTCCATCTTGTCCTACTGTCTCTTCTGCCTCTGTGTTGTCCTACTGTCTCTGTCTTTTTCTACTGTCTCCATCTTGTCCTACTGTCTACTTCTTTCCCTACTGTCTATCTTGTCCTCTTGCTGTACTTTCTCTCTCTTGTTCTATTATCTCTGTCTTGCTCTACTGTCCATGTTTTATCCTACTGTCTCCATCTTTCTATAATGTCTCTGTCTTGTCTTACTGTCTCTATCTTGCCCTACTGTGTCTGTCTTGCCCTACTGTCTCTATCTTGCCCTACTGTCTCTGTCTTGCCCTACTGTCTCTGTCTTGCCCTACTGTCTCTATCTTGCCCTACTGTCTCTGTCTTGCCCTACTGTCTCTGTCTTGCCCTACTGTCTCTATCTTGCCCTACTGTCTCTGTCTTGCCCTACTGTCTCTATCTTGCCCTACTGTCTCTGTCTTACCCTACTGTCTCTATCTTGCCCTACTGTCTCTGTTTTGCCCTACTGTCTCTGTCTTGTCCTACTGTCTCTATCTTGCCCTACTGTCTCCATCTTGCCCTACTGTCTCCCTCTTGACCTACTGTCTCTATCTTGCCCTACTGTCTCTATCTTGCCCTACTGTCTCTGTCTTGTCTTACTGTCTCTATCTTACCCTACTGTCTCTGTCTTGCCCTACTGTCTCTGTCTTGCCCTACTGTCTCTGTCTTGCCCTACTGTCTCTGTCTTGCCCTACTGTCTCTATCTTGCCCTACTGTCTCTGTCTTGCCCTACTGTCTCTGTCTTGCCCTACTGTCTCTATCTTGCCCTACTGTCTCTGTCTTGCCCTACTGTCTCTGTCTTGTCCTACTGTCTCTATCTTGCTCTACTGTCTCCGTCTTGCCCTACTGTCTCCATCTTGCCGTACTGTCTCTGTCTTGTCTTACTGTCTCTATCTTGCCCTACTGTCTCTGTCTTGTCTTACTGTCTCTGTCTTCTCCTACTGTCTCCATCTTGCCCTACTGCCATCTTGTCTGGCTGTCTTTTCCTAGTGTTTCCATATTGGCCCAAGCTACTCCATTATTGCCATACTCGCTACCCACAATTTTTCTTCTTCAAATATTGCTCCGTGGAGTCTCACATGGTTTCTCCAAAGACATATCTGACTCTGTCTGCAAATCTTTTAATATACATGAGGGGTTCATTTACTCTCCCCAGTGCAAATACGTAAGCAATAGGAGACGCAAAAATGAGCCCCTCATTTAATAAGCACTTTTATCTGGGGTATCGCATCACTCTGCACCTAGTGTTGGGTTACAAAGGTGGTGCAAAGCGCAGTGTTAAGGGGTGCAAAGCAGTATCGAGTAACATGAGGATCTGAAGTATCTGGACATTAAGGGACAGGGAGAGAGTGGGCAGGGGTACACCAATGTGCCTCCTCAGGCCACCCCTCAAAAAAACAGCTCAGCCAAACACAGGCAGCCCTGTATTCATGTGGCAAATGCAGGCTTGTGTCCAATAGAAATTCTGATATAAATAGGGTACAAAGTACAAAAACCTTGCACCCCTGTCCCTCACACTATGACCCCCATAGGCTTCTGTCAACAGTTAAGAAAAAAAGAAATGCAGTGTTTCCAAGCCTTTGTCTTTATTGGATTCTCTTGCCGGAGTCGTCTTCTTTCTTGAAGTCAAGTGCCGCACGCTGAGCCTCGCTCACTCCTGTTCCATCGGAAAGTAATTGCACAAATAAATGATGGGAAGATCTAGAAGGCTCGGCCATTTTATGAGCATCTGGCTTTCAGCCGGAAGAAGATAAAACCGCAGATACGGGATAGTTATTGTCAGAAATCTCTTGCAACTGCCACTTGTGCCCTCTGTTTGCTCCCAGGCTGCTCTCCCCAATATTTCTCTTTTGTGTGACCTACAAACACTGGGTGCCTCTGGGTAACAGGAAAACATTCCTACTACATTCACCAAGAGATTACACCTCCCTTCTAGGAGACAATAATGTAAATTTGGGGTAAAAATGACGTATACTGTAGGTATGACACCTGTTATACAGAATACTTGGGACCTGGGTTCTGCCAATAAGGGGCCTTTCCGTTATTTGTATCTCCATCCTAAAAAATCGTTTAAACTTTAAGATTGCTTTGCCTCTAATAAGGATTAGTTATATCTTAGTTGGGATCAACTACAAGGGACTTTTGTATAATTACAGAGGAAAAAAGGAAATTATTTTTAATAATGTGAATTTTTAACCAAGTGGGCGGTGCCGTTGCTATAGCTTCTTGCATAAGTGATTTAACTTGACTCTATTTTTGGAGATGAGTTTTGACTCCTCCGTCTAGAGATTTCATGCTGAAAGCTTAACGTAGCCATAGAGGGGTCTGTGTACAGGGTTCCTACGTTTAGTTGGGGGGACAAATAATGACAAGGCTTTCCAACTATCTTTGAAACATAATAACAGCTTCAGGTTTAACAATCAGTAAGTAAAAGGTACTAGTTTGCTGTTCTTTCCAGCTTTCAAATGGGGGTCAGTGACCCCATCTAAAAAACAGCCGCTCTGTAAGGCTACAACATGTATTTTATGTATTTTTTTTATTACTGATATTCAGGCCTCTCCTATTCATATTCCAGTCTCTTATTTTTAGTCAATGCATGGTTGCTAGGGGAATTGGGACCCTAGTTACCAGATTGGTTAAGATGCAAATTGAAGAGCTGCTGAATAAAAAGCTAAATAAGTCAAAAACCACAAATAATAAAAAATGAAAACCAATTGCAAATTGTCTCAGAATATCCCTCTCTACATCCTACTAATAGTTAATTTAAAGTTGAACAACCACAAGCGTTGGACTGTGGGGTACTGGGCCACCTGGGACGCCGCATCAGAGCCCATCGCCACCCCCGGGGGCCCCCATTCCAAGCCATAAATCCCCCTTTGTCCCACTTACTCCCCCCTGGCAGTGTATATCTTTTTCCTGTGCGTCTTTTCGGGCGATTGGGGAGCGGGGGGGGGTTCACAAAACGTTTTAACATATGTATTACAGCTATTTATTGCCCACCTCCCAACATTTTGGAAATAAAAAGAGGGACAAAAATGTATTTGACACACCCACTTTTGTGGCCACACCCCCTAATTACCATGTTCATTTTACAAAATTTGTCAGGTTGTGAAAGTTTGAACATATTTCTGTGTTTTTTTTTTTTTACAGTTTTGCTAATGAAGGTGAGAGTCTAACTTTTCCCAAGGCACATGTTATGTTATATTGTTACAATTACTTATTTGCTTATCTCAAAATTGTTGCAAAAGTATCTTATCTGCAGTTGTGGCTGTTCTGGGCTCTCTGCCAAAAGCCAATTAAGTTAGAAACTTTGTTTCTTTTTCTGACTGTTCAGGGCAGAGAAAAACGGGTCTTTCCAGTACAAATGAGGGACTGCGGGTTGAGCTGTCAAAAGGGGGACTGTCCCTCTAAAAACGGAACAGTTGGGAGGTCTGTTATTGTTTTTATTAGTGAGGAATATTAAGGTAGGCCGGCCAATTTTGAATGATATGTACGATAGCATGAATTCTTGTTACCAATAAAATAGTTTAATTGAATTGCCATTTTTAGTAATTGAGGGTGGTTTAGGTGGATAATAGTGATGTGCGGGTTGGGTTTTTCTTGACTCACATACGACCCTAACCCGTCCTCCCTCAACCCGTGCCCGCCCGCATCTGATTTCCAGGTTCCTTTCATAGACCCGTGCTGCCGATGATGTCACAAAAGGGGCGGGGCGAGCAGGCGCGCGGCTATAAAGCCGGAAGTCGGCATTTGAAAGTGGTGGGTCGGGAGAGCAGGAGAAGAGCTAAACCTGCACCCGCTCGCCGCCCGAGAAGAGGAGTTCGAGGTCGGCCGAACCCACCCGACCCGTGGATATCAGGCCAGCCCACACATCACTAGTGGATAAGTTCCATACCTGTTGGTATTGGAAATTGTTCAGTAGCCCAATCAGACATATATCATTTATCTTCTTGAGGTCACAAAGGAGCGCTGGAGCGCAGGAGCTGACGGCTGTGGAGAGCGGGTCTGTGCCAGCAGTGCCCACCAGGGCCCAGTCCAACCCTGACAACCACTTTAAGTCATGAGGAGACTGAATCTTGCCATTATTTTGGTGAAATCCAACCCCCAGCAGGGCTGTAACAAAAAAAGGGATACAGACACTGTGGGTTGTTTAGTTGGACCCCCGGCAGTGTTGTCTATAAAGTATTTTGGCCTAAAGGATCATTTTGCCAATGGATTTGGTGTGGGGCCCTTGTTACTTATGCGGATCATGTACATTGTCAGCCCAGAACCAGTGATGGGCGAATTTATTTGCCAGGCGCAAATTTGCTGCGAATTCCCGTGATTCACCGCCGGCGAATAAATTTGCGAAACTGTCACGAAAATTTGACAGTGCCAACGCCGGCGCCGGTTTATGTATTTTTCCCCGTTTCACGAATTTCGCGGGAAATTCACGAAGTTGCAAGCGAAACGCCCCAAATTCGCTAGTCACTACCCAGAACCAGTGTAAAAGATGTAAAGGCTTTGGAGAGGATTGAATTCCCCTTTAGCAGAATTCCAATCAAAATGTGTTAAAGCAGCAAATAAAAGAGATGGCAGAATGGGCTGTAATTGCCCCGGGGGTAGAATGGAAGGCAGACACCAAGGAAAGATCTATATCATGTCAATACTCAGTCCCTTTCTTCCAAACACCCCCATCTTTAGAGGAGAACATCGCTGCCTTTGTGATCAGACTAGAAGGAATAAAAGGGCAGACAGTGAGGAGCAGGTAGGGGACAGTGTATGAGCAGCTGCAGGGGATTATTACTCAACAATTCAATCAAGAAAAGGATAATCCCGTCCCCAGTATAAAATGACTGTGTTTCCATCAATATTACTTTTATGCATCTCGATTCTCAAAAGACAGACCCAGTGTCTTATGTGACTGTATGTGTCTTATGTGACTGTATGTGTCTTATGTGACTGTATGTGACTGTATGTGACTGTATGTGACTGTATGTGATTTTATGTGACTGTATGTGACTGTATGTGATTTTATGTGACTGTATGTGACTGTATGTGTCTGTATGAGACTGTATGTGTCTGTATGAGACTGTATGTGACTGTATGTAACTGTATGTGACTGTATGTGACTGTATGTGACTGTATGTGACTGTATGTGATTTTATGTGACTGTATGTGACTGTATGTGTCTGTATGAGACTGTATGTGTCTGTATGAGACTGTATGTGACTGTATGTAACTGTATGTGACTGTATGTGTCTGTATGAGACTGTATGTGTCTGTATGTGACTGTATGTGACTGTATGTAACTGTATGTGACTGTATGTGACTGTATGTGACTGTATGTGACTGTATGTGACTGTATGTGACTGTATGTGACTGTATGTGACTGTATGTGTCTGTATGAGACTGTATGTGTCTGTATGTGACTGTATGTGACTGTATGTAACTGTATGTGACTGTATGTGACTGTATGTGTCTGTATGTGACTGTATGTGACTGTATGTGACTGTATGTGACTGTATGTGTCTGTATGAGACTGTATGTGTCTGTATGTGACTGTATGTGACTGTATGTAACTGTATGTGACTGTATGTGACTGTATGTGTCTGTATGTGACTGTATGTGACTGTATGTGACTGTATGTGACTGTATGTGACTGTATGTGTCTTATGTGACTGTATGTGTCTGTATGTGTCTGTCTGCGACTGTATGTGTCTTATGTGACTGTATGTGACTGTATGTGTCTTATGTGACTGTATGTGTCTTATGTGACTATGTGACTGTATGTGACTGTATGTGACTGTATGTGACTGTATGTGACTGTATGTGACTGTATGTGACTGTATGTGTCTTATGTGACTGTATGTGACTGTATGTGACTGTATGTGACTGTATGTGTCTCATGTGACTGTGCAGCAGCCATTATATAGTTTGTATCATACACGCACTTCTCTTTATATTGACATTATACTGATCTATTGGGATTTTTATTGTGAGTGGAATGAGGTCACTGCCATGTGTAAGAGATCCCTACATAAAACATTATTGCTCTGCCTGGACTCACACCAATGTGACTGGTTGCTGTGCAGTATGGCAGCTCCCTCTCCCTCATCACTGATAGCAGCCAATAAAAGAGAAAGATGGCATGGGTGGAGCTTCAGAATGGCAGTCAGGGACGAAGCAACAGAGATTTAAAGCAAGTTTAGTGGTAGGTGCACTAGGAGTGGAGAGTGGATGAGGGTGTATGGAGTGTAGCAGCAGCCAATGAGAGAGAATGAGAGGAAATATAATACAGGAAGTGTACTGGAAAGCACACCTCCCAACTGTCCTGTTTTCAGCAGGACAGTCCCTCTTTTCACAGCTTAACCCGCAGTCCCTCAATTGTACTGGAAAGTCCCATGGCCCTGAACAGCCAGAAAAATAAACAAAGTTTCTAACTTAATTGGCTTTTGGCAGAGAGCCCAGAACAGCCACAGCAGCAGATAAGATACTTTTGTAAAAATTTTGAGATAAGCAAATAAGTAATTGTAACAATATAACATAACAGGTCCCTTTTGGAGAAGTTAGACTCACAGGGCAATTCACCTTCATTAGCAAAACGAATAACTGGAAAAAAAACATAGAAATATGTTCAAACTTTCATAACCTGCCAAATTTTGTAAAATGAACATGGTAATTAGGGGTGTGTGGTCACAAAATGGGCGTGGTCAAAAAGAAAGTGGAAGATCCAATGAATGATTGAGGAAACCGTTGTGGGTGGGGCTTCAGGCCTGTTTCAGGAAGCAAAAGATAATACAGGAAGTGTACTGGAAAGTATAAGAGCCAATGAATGAGAGAGGATACAGTTGAGTTCCAGTGGAGTTCCAGGCCTGTTCCTGAAAGCAAGGGATAATAAATGACGTATATGAGCCAATGAGAGACAAGATAGTTGTGGGTGGGGCTTCAGGCCTGTTCCAGGAAGCAAGAGATAATATAGGAAGTGTACTGGAAAGTATAGCAGCAGCCAATAAGAGAATTGTGGGTGGGTCTTTAGAGCTGAATTATACAGGAAGTGGAATGGGCCGCAGTGAGTGGGTAGGTGGTGTAGAGAGTTGCTGGCAGCCAATGAAACCCTGACAGAAGGAGAACTCTACACCCTTCCATTTTTAATTTGTATTCATGTATTTTTGTAGAAAACAAAGATCTTATGCTATGAGCAAAATCACCAAAGCGATCACATGGTTTTTCTACACTTGTAAAAATGGATTTACTGGTGGGAGAGCAGATATGACTCCACAGTACAGAATCCAAACTGCTCTTACAGAAAAGCAGGTGGCTCTGCCCTCAAGGCCAAGGCTACAAGTGACCAAGTCTAACTTGAAAACAGAATCCGTTCCCTGGGGATTTGTATATACAAATGTTATCTCAGGGTCATTGCCTCTCCCCTTGCCCCATTCCTAATGTCTGTGACTACTTGGTACAGGCCCCTGTCACTTACCCATGAATCTATTTGAATTGTGTGTTACATTGAATCAGTAAAGGCAAAGCATAAACGAGGCTTTTAATGTGAATGTGTTTCATGTTGAAAACAAAGAGAAATTAAAGAAACGCCCTGGCGACCCTATTTATAGCCGGAGCCTTTCCATCATGATGCTTCTAAATCCTAATGATAAAGCACAGGGGGTCCATCTAGGAAGGGAAGATCCCCAGGAATCCATCAGCCTAATGAGAGGGGGGAGGCAACTGATTGAGGCTGGAGCTCTTGTGGAGGCTGAGCACTTCCAATCTAATATCTGTGAAGCAGAACAGACCAATTGTTAATTAAGTTGGAATAAGTCTGGGTATTTGTGACTCCCAACTGACTTTATTTAGAACGAGAAGCAATAACAACAGAGTCTGGTTCAGCAAAGCTCCCAGCGCTGGATGATTGCAGAGGGTAATCGTGGCTAAATGCAACGTAAGCTGAAATAGCAACACCCGCAGCAAAAGGCCACTGGAACACAATAAGTTACTGGAGCTACTGCAGAAGGAAGAGTAAACATTGGAGCAATCACATCCCAGCACCCCGTATTTATTCCAGGGTTCTCCTGTGCAGAGTTGGACTGGGATACCAGGAAAACTCCCGGTGGGCTCAAGTGTCAGTGGCCCCTCATGCTGCTTAACATTTGGCCTATTTCATGGTCATTCCCTATTTCTATGAGAACAAAGAGACTAGATCGATGGAATAATAGATTATAGTATGTAAAGAAAAGAGACTAGGAGAATAGAGGTTGAGTGAGGAGAGGAAGAATAATAATAGTACTGAGAGTGGCCCCTGGTCTAAGGTTTTTGGATGGGCCCCTGGTGTCCCAGTCTAACACTGCTGGTGTGTGGAGGTGTAGGCATTTAGGGAAGGCCTTGGCTAGGGGGAGTGCAGCTCCCATGACAACTCCACTGTTCAGCAACCACAGAAGTTGTCCAAAGCAAATGAGGATCCCATACCAGCCCTTACAGATTAGAGGCCCCATTACTACGGGTACTGGTGCAAGTACTGGAGCAGTCAGGCACAAACGCTTGCACCCTACCGCAAAGGAGGTAGAATTCGTGCTCTCACGGGCACAAGGGAGGACTGGACCCCCTATTGATCCCTAATCTGATCATATCTTAGGAACGGGGATCCTGAGCCCTGATGCTCCTTCCTTGCACTTCCTGAATGATGCGCCTGGAAGGAGCACCAATGCGCCACCCTTGCATGCAGCGGGTGCATTCGGCTCAGCAAACTATGTGTTTTAGTCGCTGCCTTGTTGTGACATTCCAGAAAGCCACAAGACCCTGTTGTATTGGTGCCACTGCACAATATCTGTTCCTTGTATGTGACCCCCCTGGACAGACACAGGACCCTCGTCAGCTGCCATTACTGCACAACATCATGTGTGTTAGATATTTCCTTGGTATTCTGGATACCTAGTCTGGTTCTACAGGAGATTATAAACGTTCCATATCCCGGTGTCTCCCTACAGCACTGCAGATAATGAACATGGTTACCAACAGGTATGTGCCACATTATTTATCTGGCCTTGATATCATACAGTGAAGTTTATATTTTACTGTGCCTTGTTGTATCATCCACTTTCTTGTGAACCACACCTCCCAGGATCCAGTGGGAAATGAATTAAGTGAGTGGCCTTTATTGAGAGCTGCAGTCTGGGAATGCAATGGAAAGGGATCTCATTAGAGAGCAGATGCCTTTGCGTCTCTCTGCGGCGAATCCTTGTACGGAGGATAAAAGGCGAAGCGAGGTAGAAAGAAACATAAAGCCGAAGCTGACTCATCGCCTCTTTTTGTGTGCCTCGTTCAGGAGGTAACACACACCTATTGTGAGCAGTGCAAGCTCTGTGGAACAAATGGAGCAGTACAAAGGCCGTTCAACAATGAGATGGAGCAACACAAAGAGAATGAAACCTTTGGTTACCAGGACAAATAAATGTAATGTAGTATAATGGCTGGAGTTGATGTAACACAAGGCTCCTCTAGGTGCTGCTCTGATCATGTGCTCCTCTGCACCTTGGGGGGGGGGGAAGAGGAGGGGGGTATGAAGAGGAGGAGGGGGGATATTCACATAAACTTCTCCTTTTAGACAGACTTTTATTTAGTATCTGAGGAATCTGTTCTGCTATATCATTTAGTTATATTGGATGAGCTTAGCCTTTGCACAGGCAGAGCTTTACATTCCTATTTTATGTCTATATATTTCCTGCTATTTCTATTGATTTCGAGAGCTAAAAGGGGTTTCCACAGTAAAGGATATTTCAGGTGTTTTACCCATTTCTTTAAAGGGGAAGTAAAGTCTAAAATAGACTAGAAATGCTGTATTTTGTATATTAAACATAAACATGAACTTACTGCACCACAAGCCTAATCAAACAAATGATTTATGCTTTCAAAGTTGGCCACAGGGGGTCACCATCTTGTAACTTTGTTATACATCTTTGCAAGACCAAGACTGTGCACATGCTCAGTGTGATCTGGGCTGCTTAGGGATCGTCATAAATGATCAAAACAGCACAAGTCAAATAATATCTGCCAGAAGCCGATACAGCAAGACTGATTAATAATCAGAATATACAGACTGCACTGGGTCCTGTGTTGTCATGTAATCTAATGTGGATTTTATAGTTTTTGTATTGTTTAATACAAACTTTCTCCAACTCTGCAGAACCAGTGGCTGCAGCAAAATAATCCTCCAAATAGAATCCCAGTTTATCTGTTTAAATCTGGCTCCATGATCTTTGTCCCTGCAGCTGGAGTTGGAAACAGTAAAGGGGATGTAAAGGCAAAAATAAAATCCAATACAAATCTCTACACAGTCGCCGACTGCTCTACAGGGAAACAAACAAAGCTGCTTGAGTTCTGCATGGCTGGGAAGTAAGGCGGGGGCTCCCCCTGCTGTTCATAAGTATGATTGTTTCCCTGCAGAGCAGTTAGGGACCGTCTGACAATTCCTATCCACAGCAGCAAATGAAGGGAGAATTTCACTGCATATAGTCAGGTTTCTTATAAAAATGATACACATTATTTAATTAAAGTATAACGGAGAAAGGAAAAATGGGATTTTATTTTTTTGCCTTTACTTCCCTTTAAATTAATATTTAATAGCAGGAAATCTCAACTTACATGGTATAACATTTACATCATTGATGTTGGTAAACTAAGCACAATGGACCACAAGTCATTTTAAAATGTGCACTAACAGGCCCACTCTTCCCCTCCCCCAGTGCTCTAACACTTGTATCTGGGTCACAGTATAAAACTCTCCATGGTGTGATGTCCAACAGGGTCCAATAACAAGGTTAGCGTGTGATCCCTTAGGTACAAGTGTAAGTGCATTACACTAAGGGAACCCTGGATGAAGCAGTTCCCCAAGGAGTCCATTATGTATGTGTCCCCTGAACTGTATGCAGTTCAGCAGAGCAGTCTGGTTGTATAGGTGAAAGTATCTTTATTTATAGCATGTATTGCCAACATTTTTACATTTTAGCCCTTCAACTCCCTGCACCCACAACAGCAAAGATGACTATTTTCTGGACAATTGTCAATCTGTTTTAGAGCTAATTTCTCAAGGATCTTCTTTTATGAACATTACAGCAGCCATTCTCTTAATTAATTGTGTTGCTCTTCTCCAAACCTCTATTTTTTTAATTGATAGGACCCCCGAACTTATCTGGAAAAACAAAATGCACTGGTGTAAGGGAGCCCTGGAATTAGCACCTACTATGGGAAGCTGTTATGTCCCGGAGTTCCCTCAATTCATTGTGTCTACACATGTCAATAAGAGAAATGCTGTATTTACTGTACTTACTGTATCAGCCCAGAGAGACAGCAGCCCTGTAACAGTAATAATTCAGGTCTTCAAAGTTACCCCAGCAGCTCCCCATCTTGGATCTTGTTAGACATCTGGTGTGTGTCAGTGGCACTGCACATGCTCAGTGGGCTCTGAGTTGTTATAGAATGGCCAATTCTAAGCAACTTTTCAATTGGTCTTAATCGTTTTTTTTTTTAGAGTTTTTCTAATTATTTAAAACAAATGCTTGGTAAGGCTACAAATTTATTGTTATTATTACTTTTTATTACTTATCTTTGTATTCAGGCCTCTCCTATTCATAATCCAGTCTCTTATTCAAATAGGTGCATGGTTGCTAGGGGAATTGGGATCCGCAGAAACTGCAAACTGGAGAACTGCTGAATATAAAGAAATAACTCAAAAAATGCAAATGATAAAAATTTAAACCATTTGCAGATTGTCTCAGAATATCCCTCTCTGCATCATACTAACAGTTAACTCAGAAGTGAACAACCCCTTTAAGAGTAGGTCTTGGATGTCTGTCTGTAATCAGGCCCTGCCAGAATAGCAGAAGATCTCCCTGTGGATCTCCCTGAAATTGTTGGCCCAGTCCAGTAGGGTCTGTAATAACACCCCTTACTTAAGACAAAGTTTTGATTTGCCATGGGCATATGTAGATTTACCACTGCACCCCTTAATACCTGCCATATACCCAATCTGCATCCGTGTGTGCATAATTGGCAGTTCTGCAGTCAGCAGTGATCTCTGTTCAGCTGTGCAGAATTTATCTAAATGAACATCGAATCAGCCGGACAGGACCAGTACAGGGGTGAGGTGGCAAACCCAGCTCTATTCCAGCCTAATTACAACCCAACAAAGTCCTAACGATCTACTTATAGATGGATATAGAGAAGCCTGCTGTGCTGAGTAAAACTACTAGTAGTAGTAGTAGGGGCAAGTGGATCAGCCAACCAGGTAAGAAGTTCATGCAGGGTTTATTATCAGCACCATGGACAGCGAAGCCCTTTCCATTCTCATCAGCACCCAACCTGATTATCCCTGGGTGGTAAAGAGAGCTCAGGGCTTGGCCATACATTATTTTGACCTGAAGGTGCGTAATATTGATTGACAGATGGATGATAGATAGATAGATAGATAGATAGATAATAGATAGATAAATAGATAGATAATAGATAGATAGATAGATAGATAATAGATACATAGATACATAGATAGATAATAGATAGATAGATAAATAGATAGATGATAGATAGATAGATAGATAGATAGATAGATAGATAGATAGATAGATAGATAATAGATAGATAGATAGATAATAGATAGATAGATAGATAGATAGATAGATAGATAGATAGATAGATAATAGATAGATAGATAGATAGATAGATAGATAGATAATAGATAGATAGATAGATAGATAGATAGATAGATAGATAGATAGATAGATCGATATATAGATAATAGATAGATAGATAGATAGATAGATAATAGATACATAGATACATAGATAGATAATAGATAGATAGATAAATAGATAGATGATAGATAGATAGATAGATAGATAGATAATAGATAGATAGATAGATAGATAGATAGATAGATAGATAGATAGATAGATAGATAGATAGATAATAGATAGATAGATAGATAGATGATAGATAGATAGATAGATAATAGATAGATAGATAGATAGATAGATAATAGATAGATAATAGATAGATAGATAGATAGATAGATAGATAGATAATAGATAGATAGATAGATTGATGATAGATAGATAATAGATAGATAGATAGATAATAGATAGATAGATAGATAATAGATAGATAGATAGATAATAGATAGATAGATAGATAGATAATAGATAGATAGATAGATAATAGATAGATAGATAGATAGATAGATAGATAGATAATAGATAGATCGATAGATAGATAGATAAATAGATATATAGATAATAGATAGATAATAGATAGATAGATAAATAGATAAATAGATAGCCAGGCCCCCCTTGACCAGGCACAGCGCCCCCTCTCCCGTAAGATTGCGTGCATGAGAACAATTTTTTAGTGGAGCACTAAGCTTCTATCACGCTTAGTGCTCCAGGGATCACGGTAAATAAACCTGTGGCTGGGTATCATGCCCCCCTTAATTTTTGCTGCCCGAGGCCACAAATCCGGCCTACCCTTGACTGCCGAGCCGCATCTGCCGTAGTCCCGAACTGCTTAAGTCCTGAAGAGTTGAAGTCCTGAACAACTGAAGAGCCGAAGTTGAAGTCCCGAAGCTGAGAAAAGACCCGAAGTCACGGAAGGAGCCGAAATTTAAGCTGGAAAAAACAAAACAGAAGCCACAAAAGGAGGCAAAGTTGAAGTCCTGAAGCCCTGAAAAAACCTGAAGTCACGGAAGGAGCCAAACTTCAAGTCCCAAAGCCGTGAAAAAACCCAAAGGGACGAAAGGAGCCGAAGTTGAAGTCCCTTTTTTTTATAACTTGTTGGGGGGGGGTTTTAGCCTTTTTATCTCTGATGTCTGTGTGTCCTTTTAAATGTGGTGTGGGGTGGGCGGGATCTGGGGTGGGGCATGTGGACTTGGGCGGGGGTGGGCGGGGGTGGGCGGGGCCCCGTGATTTCCAATGGCGGTCCTGGTTGGCAGTATCCACAGGGAACAGGTCTGGGCCCACTAGGTTTTTCCCCACATATCCCACCAGCCCAGTCCGGCCCTGAGTGTATTTACTGTATATGAAATCAGCACTAGTAACAAGACTTTGTAGAACAAGGGGCTTGGGTTAAAGGGGTAGTTCACCTTTAAGTTAACTTTTAATATGTTTTAGAATGGCCAATTCTAAGCAACATTTCAATTGTTCTCCATTATTCATTTGTTATAGTTTTTTTTTAAATTATTTACCCTTTTCTTCTCTTTCCAGCCTTGTCGCCTTGTCCCCTTGACCCCATATCAAAACAAAGGCCACATATTTATTGTTATTGCTACTTTTTATCAGTCGTATTTTTATTCAAGCCTCTCCTATTCATATTCCAGTCTCTTATTCAGATAGGTGCATGGTTGCTAGGGGAATTTGGACCCGCGGAAACTGCAAACTGAAGAGCTGCTGAATAAAAAGCCAAATAACTAAAAAAAAAAGACAAATAATAAAAAATGACAACCAATTGCAAATTGTCGCAGAATATCCCCCTCTACATCATACTAAATTATAACTCAGGCGAACAACCCCTTTAAGTGAGGCAACAATGGGGCAACAGGAAGAAGCTTATTGTGACGTCACTCCTGTGCAAACTGCATGAGCCGCATCTTTATTTAACACGTTACCACTTTCTCGTTTCTCGTTTGGCTGCATTACATGTTGCTCCAGCACATAAGGGTTTAGGGGCATGAAGTCTGATCACTTAATACCTTAACCTGTGTTGTCCTTCAGGCCCAGGGCACAATGCTGGGAAGTGAGCAGGTATTTCCATCCTCAGATTAGATCCATGTCAGGATGATAATCCTGTCCGGTTTCCATAGCAACAGGCAGACCCAGATCCCTCCTGCATACCTGAAGAAGCAGCAGCGGAGGAGTCGATAAAAGTAGCACTGGGGGGTGGGAGTTGGGGGGGTGGGTGAGAAGAGAAGATGAACCTTGTTTCCTCTAATCTCAAGGTTTGCCTATTGTATCATTCCTTTTTATATTAATATATAGTGATCAGACCCTGCTGTAAATCATCCATTCCCCATTTTCATTTAATTGCCTTTCTCTGTACAATCTCTCTCTCTCTCTCTCTCTATATATATATATATATATATATACAGTATATGTATCTCTTGGCACAAGAGCTGCTCTGTGGTACTAGGCAAGGTCCGCTATTGCCTGTAGCCCAAAAAACAGTGGATTTCATAGATTTTTCGTTTACGTCCCCTTTGAGGTACAGGGTCCCCGTCAGCCCAGCACCCCGGCCACCACTCTTGGCTCCACTAGGGGGACCAGACCCACAGTTTAAGGGACCAACTGCCTTATAACCATATTCTTCCTACAGATACAATACATACATAAGCTTTGGTTCCTTTAATTAAAGCACTATTTTAATTAATAAGGAGAGAGTGTCCAGCAGTGTCTCACACACCAGCGCATTGATTGGTCCCCAGGGGAGACTGACCGGTGTGAAGGAAATCAGCCTCCGTCCTCACCAACGAGTTACATTAGAAAAAGAGAATGGAAATGAATAAACATGATACAATTAGGAATGTGTGGGGGGTAAGGTTTCTGTTGCTAAGGCTTCACTTCTAAAGAAACTGTAAATAATGAGAATATACCACACGGGCTGCTGTTTCTTTGCAGTGCATGGGATAAGCCTGCAAATATTCACTGGATATTTTCTCTCTGTCTGCAAAATTAACCCAATCCCTGCCCCTCACCATATTTATTTCCCAAAGCACATCAACTGTTTTAATAATTATTATGTCCTTTATTTCTATAACATTGTATTTGACTAGAGTGTCACTCACATTAGCCCCTCCCACACTGAACTTGCAGTCAGTTTTGATGAGGAGCCAATTAAATATCAGTATAAGAAGGGGTTCTTTACTGTAAGGACAGTCAGGTTATGGGATTCCCTACCAAGAGAGGGGAATGAGTGATTCATTGGTGGGGAGGAAAGGAGATCTCACCATCAGCATAGGAAGGGGTTCTTTACTGTAAGGGCAGTCAGGTTATGGGATTCCCTACCAAGAGAGGGGGAATGAGTGATTCATTGGTGGGGAGGAAAGGAGATCTCACCATCAGCATAGGAAGGGGTTCTTTACTGTAAGGACAGTCAGGTTATGGGATTCCCTACCAAGAGAGGGGAATGAGTGATTCATTGGTGGGGAGGAAAGGAGATCTCACCATCAGCATAGGAAGGGGTTCTTTACTGTAAGGGCAGTCAGGTTATGGGATTCCCTACCAAGAGAGGGGGATGAGTGATTCATTGGTGGGGAGGAAAGGAGATCTCACCATCAGCATAGGAAGGGGTTCTTTACTGTAAGGGCAGTCAGGTTATGGGATTCCCTACCAAGAGAGGGGTAATGAGTGATTCATTGGTGGGGAGGAAAGGAGATTTCCCCATCAGCATAGGAAGGGGTTCTTTACTGTAACGGCAGTCAGGTTATGGGATTCCCTACCAAGAGAGGGGAATGAGTGATTCATTGGTGGGGAGGAAAGGAGATTTCACCATCAGCATAGGAAGGGGTTCTTTACTGTAAGGACAGTCAGGTTATGGGATTCCCTACCAAGAGAGGGGGAATGAGTGATTCATTGGTGGGGAGGAAAGGAGATTTCACCATCAGCATAGGAAGGGGTTCTTTACTGTAAGGACAGTCAGGTTATGGGATTCCCTACCAAGAGAGGGGAATGAGTGATTCATTGGTGGGGAGGAAAGGAGATCTCACCATCAGCATAGGAAGGGGTTCTTTACTGTAAGGGCAGTCAGGTTATGGGATTCCCTACCAAGAGAGGGGTAATGAGTGATTCATTGGTGGGGAGGAAAGGAGATTTCACCATCAGCATAGGAAGGGGTTCTTTACTGTAACGGCAGTCAGGTTATGGGATTCCTTACTGAGGACCTGAGATGTTCAGGGTTTAGTTTGCCTTTAGGTTTATGCACCCATCATGCACCCTATGACATAAAGCTGCAGAGCACCCAGCAAGCTGTTCAGTAGTCCCCCCTCTCTCTCTCTTATGTGGGATCTGCATCCAGAATCTGCATTAAATAAAACATGAACATTTAATAAGTTCACCTATAATTAATAGCTGCGTGGGCAGCGCCAGGCTAATTGGCAGTCAGCTCCATGCACCGGGCACAGCTCAGTAAGCAGGAGGCAGGGGGAGGCAGAAATTGGCGTGTGCTGTCACTGTATCCATCATTCCCATGGAAATTCCCATTCTAAAGCGGCCGGAATCTCTCAGTCAAACCAGTCATTAATATGAGCAGCCTGTCCCGGCTCTTTAATATTCCCGACACAGAGGTAAATGCGACGTTCCCATTTCAGGCGGATGTGCAGGAATAACTGCCGGGAGTAGGGAATGTTCCTCTTGCCAGTCCTCAACATTGCAGTGTATTGTGGGATAATTCCCTTACACTGGAATCTCTGGGGTATCTATTTATTTATCTATCCTTCTGGGTTATAGACTGTGCCCCTAGTCCTGTAACTATAGCAACCAATTAGCAGTTAGCATGTGCTGGGCTAGTGCAGGTAGTTAATAAAGGCAGGCGTCTGATTGGATACTGTGGAATATGGACTAGACTGGGCTTGTGTCTGTGCAAGGGACATAATTGGGTGTATTTTCCTCTCTGCAGAACATTAATGGAAAAGGAGATTTAACAGCATCTCAGGGCTCAGAAGCAGCTGGAGGGCCACACGTTCATTGTTGTCTATGAGCACATTTAGGGACTGTTCCTGCTGAATTGTGCTTAGTACAGGGGAATACCTATGCTGCCATAGTTTTATGGGATCTCTCTGTACAGACTATGAGCAAACTTAGGGGCTGTTCCTGCTGAATTGTGCTTAGTACAGGGAATACCTATGCTGCCATAGTTTTATGGGATCTCTCTGTACAGACTATGAGCAAACTTAGGGGCTGTTCCTGCTGAATTGTGCTTAGTACAGGGAATACCTATGCTGCCATAGTTTTATGGGATCTCTCTGTACAGACTATGAGCAAACTTA
The DNA here is from genome assembly GCF_017654675.1 of Xenopus laevis. NCBI lineage: Eukaryota > Metazoa > Chordata > Amphibia > Anura > Pipidae > Xenopus > Xenopus laevis. Next base: position 110,172,258 of record NC_054384.1, on the reverse strand, counting down.
GGGACTGTTCCTGCTGAATTGTGCTTAGTACAGGGAATACCTATGCTGCCATAGTTTTATGGGATCTCTCTGTACAGACTATGAGCAAACTTAGGGGGGTGTTCCTGCTGAATTGTGCTTAGTACAGGGAATACCTATGCTGCCATAGTTTTATGGGATCTCTCTGTACAGACTATGAGCAAACTTAGGGGCTGTTCCTGAAGATTCCAGATGCAAGTCAGGTTTATCAGGTATATGTATGTATCAAGTAGCTTTGGTAGAGCGTCAGTCAGACTGTTCCTTCTCTGTGTCAGACGCTGCATTGCTCCCCTCACGCAACAGATGCACAGACAGTCACCCCAGTAATGACTCATGAAATGACTCCGCTGCCAATACTTTGCTTCTGATCACTCCGATCTCTCCATCTGTGTGCAAACATGTTCCCTTTATTTACTCCCTGACTCAGTGGCATCACAGTCTCTAGTCAGCGCAGTTTGTAGCCGCAGTGTCACTATTATCGGTACAGGAACCCAACGTGCTGCAATATTGTTGTTACAAGAAAGAGTGAACCTGAAGACAGATGGTAAGGGCAGTGTTTCAGCTTTCACTCGTACCTCCTGGAGTCATGAATAACCAATTATTTCTTGCCCATATTCACTGCACTGCTGGTTCTGACTCATAAAACAATGTAGCAGAAGCCAGCTGATTAAAAGACCTGACCTCTGCTACATAATTCCAAGAGTCGGATACAGAGAACGGGGACAGACAGACATTGCTTTCAATGGCAACTATATTTCAATAGGTTCTGTGTATCTTACCCTGGGGGGCTTGAGCGGGAATCAGCCAATGACGAGGAGGCATGAAGGGTAAATCAGTATGGCAGCTACAGGGAATCCAAACTATTGGAGAGCTGCACCCTGCCCTTTATTTCCTTATCTCCCCTCCACTTTTGGAGTTGCTAAAGTAGGGTCCATAGTAACCACCAATGGTGCTGCAGTTTTGTTGAACTACAAATCCCAGCAGCCTTGGTGACAGTTGTCAGGGGTGTAACTATAGATGCAGGGGGGCCCAGAGGGTATAGGGGGCCCCATGAGGCCCAATTTCAACAAATATTGATAAAGAAGGACAATGTCTGGATATGTTGGGGGGCAGGGGCCCTAAAATTAATTTGCTGTGAGGCCCAGTAACATTTACTCCACTGACAGTTCTTTTGCAATAAATAGTTTCTGGCACATTGGACCGACCATAAAAAATTCCGCTCCGGGTCACTGTATTAAGGTGTTATTTGGGGCCCTCCTCTCTCAATTATTCCTTCAGAGGGGAGGGACTTACTCTCTCTCACCTGTTTCAGGTAAATGCCCATTCACTGACCAAGACTTCCAAGCTGGTGCCACTGAGACTGAGACTAAAGGGCAAGTATTCTATATATATATTCTATTCTGTTTAGTTACCCTTTATACAGCCCACACCCCCACATGTTTTTCGGGATGGATTCATAACCCCCTTTCATTTCAGCCGTGCCTCCCTCTTTAATAAAAGCCCCTCATAAATAATCCAAAGTGGGGGTTTCGGGGTCAGAGAGGAACCATGGCCCCCCCCACAGCATGCCATTTTTATTTAGCTATTTAGCAAGGAGCTGCTGCTGAATAAACAACCCCCCCCCCTGGGGTGCAGGAAAACCTCTGTATTGGAATAACAACAAGGCCAGAGATGTCTGAGTCAGGGGGGCACCTGGGCAGTCGCTCACAAATATCAAGAAAACACTCATTTTGGTGGTTGCTATGGAAACTACTTGCAGAGCTTGAAGTTTTTTTTTATTGCTTATTGGTGATTGGAGGGAAGTAGGTTCATTCAAGCGTCACTCACTCATTCTAAAACCCTGCAGTTGCGGTTGAGCTATAACTCCCAGCATCCCTCAGACAGCAGATAATGGGAGTTTTAGTATTACTGCAGGGACCCAATGGGCTGATGTGTAACCCTTGCTATTCCTGTAGTTGGTAATATCTGCGACATTTCAGAGCGACAGTCTCCCCGGCGTCTGCTCGGTAACTGGCCCTGCTGCTGCCATACTGACGCACAACCAGAGCTTCAGCCCACTCCAATGGGAATGAGACATAAGGTTAAACCATATATTTCAGTTCAACCCCCCCCAAATGCAGTAGGTTAATCCAGGGGATGAGCCCCTGCCCTCTCATTACACTCAGGAATGCGACTCAGCAAAAGGTTGGAAAGGGGAGAACCTGCTTTGTTACTGCAGCGTAAGTCTGGCTACATAGGGACTCGCAGGGAAAACAGGAGAGAAATTTGTTTTATGCTCATTGAAGCCATCAGCTGGGTGTACTGTAATCAGGCGTGAAAGGGGTGGGGCTTATACTGCAGTGGGTGTGGTTAGTCTGATTATGAGTGCGGTTTTGGCATAATCGGGGAGGACCGGAAGGATCAGGGAATGCAAAGGACATTTCTCCCCCACTGAGGCTCCATCTTGGCAGGGCCACATCCCATGGGACTCAGGTTACCAGCTGGCTAATAATTGGGGACTCCTGAGGGGAGGGTCCTGCTAACTTAGTTGCATGGGGCCCCATAATCGAGACCCTCAATATTGTAAAGGGGATAATTTATGATGGCCATCAAAGCCCCATGAACTAGGGTTCCCTGTATTTACAGCATTCAGTTAAAGGGGTGGTTCACCTTTAAGTTAACTCTTATTATGTTACAGAATGGCTCATTCTAAGCAACTTTTCAATTGGCCTTCATTTTTTTCTTTTTTATAGTTTTTGAACTATTTGCTGCCGTCTTCTGACTTTCCAGCTTTCAATTAGGGGTCACTGACCCCATCTAAAAAAATAAATTCTGCACTGCTATAAAGCAATACAGCTGAACACATAAGCGACTCTGTATTGCAATGCTAATACAATCTGCCCAAGAACTTTTCCATTGACTTTCATTTTTTTCCCTTTAGCTCGTTATTGCATTGTTTGCCTTCTTCTGACTCTTTCCAGGGTCACTGACCCCATCTAAAAAACAAACGCTCTGTAAGGCTACAAATGTATTGTTATTGCTACTTTTTATTCCTCATCTTTCTATTCAGGCCTCTGCTATTCATATTCCAGTCTCTTATTCAAATCAATGCATGGTTGCTAGGGGAATTTGGACCCTAGGAACCAGATGGCTGGAGAGTGCTGAATAAAAAGCTAAATAACTCAAAAACCACAAATAATAAAAAATGAAAATGAATTGCAAATCGTCTCAGAATATCATGCACTACATGATACTTACAGTTAATTTAAAGGTAAATACCCCTTTTAAAGGAGCCCACACTTCCCATAGATGAACACTAAATACAGGGGACCCCAGTGCCTTCCATTCTGCACAATTGAGGGGAATGCCAGGGGATGCCCTCCTCCTGCCAACCTGTATGAAGCCCGGGTTTAGCACAGGCAGTGCCACATACAGACAGAGGTGCAACTATTTTCACTGCAAGATGCAAGTTCCACTGCAGAGTGCAAAACCCCCATGACCCTTAGCACCTATTGTGCCCTCTGCACTTACACTATTTCTGTAAATGAGGCTGAGCGGGTGCTAACTTTGCCCTGTGCTGGATAATGAGCAAACTCTAGAGGGCACACAGATGCCTTGGGGAAATGCTAGTTGCCTGTGAGGCAAAAAGGGGTGCAAAGTGCAATCCTGGATCCCAGCAGGGGATTGGACTAAGGGTAAAAGAGATAGAGGATAATTCTAGCCAAACCCCCCAATAAGTGTGGGGAGCTAACTGATTCTTTGCAGCTCTGAAGGTGGGTGACTGTCGGGGGGGGGCCCAGATTGTGCCGTCCCTGTTAAGCAGAGCAGTCTCATTAACTTGCAGCAGCAGAGCAGAGAGAGAGCGGGCAGTAACTAGGAGACCTGGTTGCCATGGAAACTGCCTCACTATCTGATTCTCAAACAGCTCCACGGGGAGTGGGTAGCCCTGTGCGGGCAGTCTGTTGCACCGATCACATGCCAGTCAATAGGGCGCTGGTGGGAAGCTAATTGCCATGCAGTAGGCAAGCTCTTGTCCATCCCCGGGGGCTGCCATGCTGCATAACCTCAGTCTGATGTCTGATGCCAGGGAAGAGAGGGTATTTAGGAAGAAACCACAAAAAACACTGCTAAACGTTAACTGGTAAGGTGAACTTCCCCTTTACATCAGTCAACCAAAGGCCCTACAAGTCTGCTCGGGGATGATGGGAGTTGTAGTTTTACAAATCATGGAGGGTCCCTTTGCGCTTCTCACGTCCTAAATATTCCAACAGAATCTACACCCCATTTTGCTTCCCCTGTTGTTCTGCCGTGTCCCTTTCCCAGGGGAAAAAGTGTCTGTTTTTAATCTGCCGTCTGTAGCAACTGTCAGATGAGTGAGTGGCAGAGGCAGGCACCAATCAGCAGAGCAGAGCAAGCTTTCATTGCAGCCATAGAGGGAGCAGGTCAGCTGAGGAGCACAGAGAATGCTTCACCCATGGTTATGCTACATGGCAGCTCCTACTCAAATCCCTGGCCTAGAAGAACCCCGCAGCATTCTTGGAAAATGTATGATGGGAGGCATGAAATGCTCAGATTGCTTAATGTCAGAATATGGTGCTTATACACTATATGGTTGTTAGAGGATGCTGGGAAATGTAGAGCGTCACAATTTAGCTGCCACTTCATTCTGAAAGATTTCTGTGTTATAAAGACACTGTCCCAGCTGATGTTTAGCCATTCACTTAAACCGTTTAACATTCAGTATGTTATAGAATGGCTCATTCTTAGCAACTTTTCCATTGGTCTTCATTTTTATAACTTTTGAATTATTTGCCTTCTTCTTCTGACACTTTCCAGCTTTCAAATGGGGGTCACTGACCCCATCTAAAAAATCAAATGCTCTGTAAGGCTACAAATGTATTGTTATTGCTACTTTTTATTCCTCATCTTTCTATTCAGGCCTCTCCTATTTATATTCCAGTCTCTTATTCATATCAAGGCATGGTTGCTATGGTATGTTGGACCCTAGCAACCAGACTGCCGAAATTGCAAACTGGGAGAGCTGCTGAATAAAAAGCTAAATAACCACAAATAACAAAAAATGAAAACCAATTGCAAATTGTCTCCCTCTCTACATCATACTAAAGGTTAACTCAAAGGTGAACAATCCCTTTAAACCCTTTACTGTAGGTAACAGTGTCCCTGCTCCCCCTACACCACATATACAATGGTTTCATCCTCAATATATCAATATGTATCAGTTAACAAGGACTATGGACTGACGCACTGTGGGGGGGGGGGGTTTGCTGTTATATTTGGGTCAGTGGAGCAGTCACTTATCACCTTTGTTTTGTCACTTGGGTGTCACATGGATGATAGGGGTGACACAGGGGTTACATTTGCATATGCAAATTAGGATTCGGATTTGGTTTGGTATTCGGCCGTATCTTTCACAAAGGATCTAGAGATTCGTCTGAATCCCAAATAGTGGATTCGGTCCATTCCTACTTAATCCAGAGGAAAATCCAGAGTTTGGCTGCAGCACTTTCTTCTTCATAAACACAGAGCCTTGTGCCTCGGGGGTCTCAGAGCAATTAAACTGTCTGAACCTGCATTACTTTATTAGATAGTGGATAATATACCCCCTGCTGGAGTTTACAAGGATATTAGAAGTTACAGAGTAATTTGTGTTTTTATTAAAGGCTCAGAACTCCTCAGTGACTCCTGCCATCCTTATGCCATAAGTACCAGTAGCTGCATTATCGCTTATAATACTGCAAAACCTGATGACTACATATCCCACAATGCACGGGGAGTGTTGCATTAGAACGAGGGAAGCAATGGCAGCTGGAATATGCGGTAACGTCTTATTGCTGCCGTTTTACCATTCCAAAGGTTACACACTGTGCTTGTAGGAAGTCAATATACAGTGGGAATAACATACTGTAAATGATAAGGATATTAGAAGTTGGGGTTGGTCTGTGACCATATAAAGGCACAAGGCTGCAGGCTGAGTTATACAGGGAACTCTGAGTATCACTCATGTATTATAAGGGATAATGTACCCCCTACTGTAAATGATAAGGATATTAGAAGTCACTGAGGGGTTGTTCTGTGACCATATAAAGGCACAAGGCTGCAGGCTGAGTTATACAGGGAACTCTGAGTATCACTCATGTATTATAAGGGATAATGTACCCCCTACTGTAAATGATAAGGATATTAGAAGTCACTGAGGGGTTGTTCTGTGACCATATAAAGGCACAAGGCAGCAGGCTGAGTTATACAGGGAACTCTGAGTATCACTCATGTATTATAAGGGATAATGTACCCCCTACTGTAAATGATAAGGATATTAGAAGTCACTGAGGGGTTGTTCTGTGACCATATAAAGGCACAAGGCTGCAGGCTGAGTTATACAGGGAACTCTGAGTATCACTCATGTATTATAAGGGATAATGTACCCCCTACTGTAAATGATAAGGATATTAGAAGTCACTGAGGGGTTGTTCTGTGACCATATAAAGGCACAAGGCTGCAGGCTGAGTTATACAGGGAACTCTGAGTATCACTCATGTATTATAAGGGATAATGTACCCCCTACTGTAAATGATAAGGATATTAGAAGTCACTGAGGGGTTGTTCTGTGACCATATAAAGGCACAAGGCTGCAGGCTGAATCATGTATGATAAAGGAGAATGTACCTCCTACATGAGAAGGGGTTAATGGTACAGACATACAGGGAATACCAAAAGCTCTTGCAGATGAGAGAAACCATTTTGCCTGTGCAGGGGGGGGGGGCAGAGTGGAGGGAGATGCTGTGAGTTGGCACTGGCTGTTAATCCGCATGCAGCAAAACTCTCTCTCTCCAGCCCAATAAATAATGGAGAGGACACACAGCTTGTGACGAGGCCTCGGCTCCCTGGTAACTCCCTGCCAACCTCACCATCAATTATACATTTATTCCCCATTCAAGACAAGGGGATGCACCGCTCTCTCCACCACTGAAACCTACTCCCTCTGAGTACAGTAAGCAAATTGCCCCTTTAAAACTGGCCCTGGGTTTGAAAGGGTAAAATAGAGCAATCTGTGCACCAGTGGAGCTTTCCATAGCAACCAAATGGACTTTCCCGAGGGAGTAGCAACCAGCAAGCACTTTTACCTGTTGCCAGGGCCACTTATCCCAGCAACCATGGAACATTATATTATTATTTTCATTGGTGGTCAGGGTATACAACCCTAGCAACTAGGGAAGTTAAAGGGGAACTAACCCGCACTAATTTTTAGTAGTTATTTCCAGTATACACGCCCAGTGCCCCCTTGTCATCTCATGAGTCAGGTAGTTTTACCCAAATCCCTTTATTATTATCTATTATTTATATATAGCACCAACCTATCCATGAAGTTGTTCCCTTAGTCCCTGCCCCAGAGAGTTGACAATCTAAGATCCATATCATAATCCCATTTGTTCCTGCCCCAGTGATTTTACAATCTAAAGTCCCTGTCACATTCCCATCAGTCTCTGTCCCAGTGAGCTTACAATCTAAGGTCCATAGCATATTCCCATCAGTCCCTGCCCCAGTGAGTTTACAATCTAAGGTCTGTATCACATTTACATCAGTCCCTGCCCCAGTGAGCTTACAATCTAACATCCCTATCACATTCCTCTCTGTCTCTACCCGAGTGAGCTTACAGTCTAAGGTCCCTATCACATTCCCATCAGTCTCTGTCCCAGTGATCTTACAATCTAAGGTCCATAGCATATTCCCATCAGTCCCTGCCCCAGTGAGTTTACAATCTAAGGTCTGTATCACATTTACATCAGTCCCTGCCCCAGTGATCTTACAATCTAACATCCCTATCACATTCCTCTCTGTCTCTACCCCAGTGAGTTTACAATCTAAGGTCCCTATCATATTCCCATCAGTTCCTGCCCCAATGAGATTACAGTCTAAGATCCCTGTCCCTTTCACACGCACTAAAACCAATTTTATGTGGAACCAATGAACTTGCCTGTATGTATTTGGGGTGTGGGGGGCACACTCAGACTCATTGCAGATACTGCTCTGTCTGGAATTGAATGCAGAAACCCCAGAACTGCGAGGCACAAGTGTCAACCACTGCACCAATATGATCCCCCAAACATGGAACTATTAACTAATTAAAAATAGGGTTTGATCATCATTATTCCTAATCTCTCTTCATATAATCAGAACCAGAAAGAATAGATGGAATGGATCATCTGATGTTCTTCTAGGGCCCAGACTTATTAAGTGAGAATTGGGGACATGGCACTGACAGGCAGAGAGGAATTATTCAAAGCAAATATAGTGTTCATTCTGGGTCTGATCTGAATCAAGTCTTAATTAGAATATTTTATTGGGATAAGGGGTTAATTCCAGAACCTAATCTTAATCTAAGGGTTAATGTATATGATCCAAGAATAATCTAGGGGTTCATTCTAGTATCTGACGCTACTTTCAGTACAGAATTTAATCCCGCTAAGGGTTAACAGTCTGCCGTCTATCTAAAAGCAATCTAGGGTTAAATTCAATATGGGATCCTAATCAAGGATTGGAGCAATTCCAGCACCTAATCTAACGTTCCCTTCCAGTGCATCATCCTAATCCAGTATTTATATCCCATGACATAATAGATGTGAATTGCGCTAAAGCCTGTCTGGCATGTCACATGTGTAACAGAGGGGGGTCATAGACTGACAAGGAAAATATTCTAAGAAATGCACAGACTGTAACTGAGTCAGAACAGGGTTTCACCATCAGTATAGGAAGGGGTTCTTTACTGTAAGGACAGTCAGGTTATGGGATTCCCTACCAAGAGAGGAGGAATGAGTGATTCATTGGTGGGGAGGAAAGGAGATCTCACCATCAGCATAGGAAGGGGTTCTTTACTGTAAGGACAGTCAGGTTATGGGATTCCCTACCAAGAGAGGGGGAATGAGTGATTCATTGGTGGGGAGGAAAGGAGATCTCACCATCAGCATAGGAAGGGGTTCTTTACTGTAAGGACAGTCAGGTTATGGGATTCCCTACCAAGAGAGGGGGAATGAGTGATTCAATGGTGGGGAGGAAAGGAGATCTCACCATCAGTATAGGAAGGGGTTCTTTACTGTAAGGACAGTCAGGTTATGGGATTCCCTACCAAGAGAGGGGGAATGAGTGATTCATTGGTGGGGAGGAAAGGAGATCTCACCATCAGCATAGGAAGGGGTTCTTTACTGTAAGGACAGTCAGGTTGTGGGATTCCCTACCAAGAGAGGGGGAATGAGTGATTCATTGGTGGGGAGGAAAGGAGATCTCACCATCAGTATAGGAAGGGGCTCTTTACTGTAAGGACAGTCAGGTTATGGGATTCCCTACCAAGAGAGGGGGAATGAGTGATTCATTGGTGGGGAGGAAAGGAGATCTCACCATCAGCATAGGAAGGGGTTCTTTACTGTAAGGACAGTCAGGTTATGGGATTCCCTACCAAGAGAGGGGGAATGAGTGATTCGTTGGTGGGGAGGAAAGGAGATCTCACCATCAGCATAGGAAGGGGTTCTTTACTGTAAGGACAGTCAGGTTGTGGGATTCCCTACCAAGAGAGGGGGAATGAGTGATTCATTGGTGGGGAGGAAAGGAGATCTCACCATCAGCATAGGAAGGGGTTCTTTACTGTAAGGACAGTCAGGTTATGGGATTCCCTACCAAGAGAGGGGGAATGAGTGATTCAATGGTGGGGAGGAAAGGAGATCTCACCATCAGTATAGGAAGGGGTTCTTTACTGTAAGGACAGTCAGGTTATGGGATTCCCTACCAAGAGAGGGGGAATGAGTGATTCATTGGTGGGGAGGAAAGGAGATCTCACCATCAGTATAGGAAGGGGCTCTTTACTGTAAGGACAGTCAGGTTATGGGATTCCCTACCAAGAGAGGGGGAATGAGTGATTCATTGGTGGGGAGGAAAGGAGATCTCACCATCAGCATAGGAAGGGGTTTTTTACTGTAAGGACAGTCAGGTTATGGGATTCCCTACCAAGAGAGGGGGAATGAGTGATTCGTTGGTGGGGAGGAAAGGAGATCTCACCATCAGCATAGGAAGGGGTTCTTTACTGTAAGGACAGTCAGGTTATGGGATTCCCTACAAAGAGAGGGGGAATGAGTGATTCATTGGTGGGGAGGAAAGGAGATTGTACCATCGGCATAGGAAGGGGTTCTTTACTGTAAGGACAGTCAGGTTATGGGATTCCCTACCAAGAGAGGGGAATGAGTGATTCATTGGTAGGGAGGAAAGGAGATCTCACCATCAGCATAGGAAGGGGTTCTTTACTGTAAGGACAGTCAGGTTATGGGATTCCCTACCAAGAGAGGGGGAATGAGTGATTCATTGGTGGGGAGGAAAGGGGATCTCACCATCAGCATAGGAAGGGGTTCTTTACTGTAAGGACAGTCAGGTTATGGGATTCCCTACCAAGAGAGGGGGAATGAGTGATTCATTGGTGGAGAGGAAAGGAGATCTCACCATCAGCATAGGAAGGGGTTCTTTACTGTAAGGACAGTCAGGTTATGGGATTCCCTACCAAGAGAGGGGGAATGAGTGATTCATTGGTGGGGAGGAAAGGAGATCTTACCACAGGGGTTGCTGAGGTTTTGGTTTAACAACATTTAAGGGGGGCACAGCCTGAACATATATCTAGTCATATATTTAAGTGTAACACAGTGTAATAAAATTGAAGATCCCCCTGTCGGAATGGTACAGACCTTCTCTATATCCAAGTAGGTAGGGGACATCGTTGAACCAAAGGGGATTGGCTCAGTCACAATGGAAAACGTATAGGGGTGCATCTCACTGTTGGGGCTACTTGATACTGTTATTTAACATTAGTGCAATGGGGTCACCCCCACAATGGCTCTTGATGCATCTAGTGCTGACTATCTGGGGGCTGGGCTGGGAATTGGGCCACAGGCTGAACCTCCCTGATAGACGGCACGTGTTTAAAGGGCAAGTTAAATTGAAAAGAGAAGCAGGAATATAACTGAGGGCGGCTCTAAAATAAGAGGCACAAGGCTATGGAAAGGGAACTGAACCCCAAAGGTTGTGGCATTTCCTACAATAGCTACTAACATTTGTATCCCTCTGCCCAAAAGTTGATAACAGACCTTTTGCTTAAAGGGGATGTTCAACTTTGAGTTAAATTTTAGTATGATGTAGAGAGGGATATTCTGAGACAATTTGCAATTGGTTTTCATTTTTTATTTGTGGTTTTTGAGTTATTTAGCTTTTTATTCAGCAGCTCTCCAGTTTGCAATTCCAGCCATCTGGTTGCTAGGGTCCACATTCCCCTAGCAACCATGCCTTGATTTGAATAAGAGACTGGAATATGAATAGGAGAGGCCTGAATAGAAAGATGAGGAATCAGCGATCGGGGTCAGCGACCCTCGTTTGAAAGCTGGAAAGAGTCCCAAGAAACAGGCAAATAATTGAAAAACTGTAAAAAATAAATAATGAAGATTGGTTGAAAAGTTGATTAGAATTAGCCGGTCTATAACACTAAAAGTTAATTTATAGGTGAACCACCCCTTTAATAGGACACCAAGGTCTGAAACTGATTTTTATGTCTGGGGGAATCTAACAGCCCCCCCCCCCCACACACACTGACATTAACAACGCCGCGCTTATGTCAGCACCATGACGTCTGTCTCGTAACTTCCAAGAACCTTTGTCCTCCCATAATAATTATACCATAATAATAATAATCAAAAGTGAGAGAAAAAACAGATTCCTGATTAATCACCTCCTGTTTCCCCTGCGCCACCAGCTCCGACTTCCTCCAAATGCACCGACAGTTTATAGAGAAACTGCCAATTAATCTCATCAGTCTGTGATGTACTGAATCTGTATCCCCCCGGCAGCCCCCCATGAATCTCTATGTGTGTGTCTGATACTGCACAGTCCTCTCCCCCCCTTTATATTAGTAGGATTAAAGGGGAACTAACCCCCAAATATCTTTCTAAGCAACTTATCCATATCCATTCATTCCTCATTCTGAGCTTATAGTTCTGTGTCATTGTGTCTGTCCCTTTCTCTGCACTGCTGCCTCTGACTCCTGATACAACTTCCCAATATCCATTCATTCCTCATTCTCACTGGGTTTATAGTTCTGTGTAACTGTCATTGTGTCTGTCCCTTTCTCTTCTCTGCACTGCTGCTTCTGACTCCTGATACAACTTCCCAATATCCATTCATTCCTCATTCTCACTGGGTTTATAGTTCTGTGTAACTGTCATTGTGTCTGTCCCTTTCTCTTCTCTGCACTGCTGCTTCTGACTCCTGATACAACTTCCCAATATCCATTCATTCCTCATTCTCACTGGGTTTATAGTTCTGTGTAACTGTCATTGTGTCTGTCCCTTTCTCTTCTCTGCACTGCTGCCTCTGACTCCTGATACAACTTCCCAATATCCAGTCATTCCTCATTCTCACTGGGTTTATAGTTCTGTGTAACTGTCATTGTGTCTGTCCCTTTCTCTTCTCTGCACTGCTGCTTCTGACTCCTGATACAACTTCCCAATATCCATTCATTCCTCATTCTCACTGGGTTTATAGTTCTGTGTAACTGTCATTGTGTCTGTCCCTTTCTCTTCTCTGCACTGCTGCCTCTGACTCCTGATACAACTTCCCAATATCCAGTCATTCCTCATTCTCACTGGGTTTATAGTTCTGTGTAACTGTCATTGTGTCTGTCCCTTTCTCTGCACTGCTGCCTCTGACTCCTGATACAACTTCCCAATATCCATTCATTCCTCATTCTCACTGGGTTTATAGTTCTGTGTAACTGTCATTGTGTCTGTCCCTTTCTCTTCTCTGCACTGCTGCCTCTGACTCCTGATACAACTTCCCAATATCCATTCATTCCTCATTCTCACTGGGTTTATAGTTCTGTGTAACTGTCATTGTGTCTGTCCCTTTCTCTTCTCTGCACTGCTGCTTCTGACTCCTGATACAACTTCCCAATATCCATTCATTCCTCATTCTCACTGGGTTTATAGTTCTGTGTAACTGTCATTGTGTCTGTCCCTTTCTCTTCTCTGCACTGCTGCCTCTGACTCCTGATACAACTTCCCAATATCCATTCATTCCTCATTCTCACTGGGTTTATAGTTCTGTGTAACTGTCATTGTGTCTGTCCCTTTCTCTGCACTGCTGCTTCTGACTCCTGATACAACTTCCCAATATCCATTCATTCCTCATTCTCACTGGGTTTATAGTTCTGTGTAACTGTCATTGTGTCTGTCCCTTTCTCTTCTCTGCACTGCTGCTTCTGACTCCTGATACAACTTCCCAATATCCATTCATTCCTCATTCTCACTGGGTTTATAGTTCTGTGTAACTGTCATTGTGTCTGTCCCTTTCTCTTCTCTGCACTGCTGCCTCTGACTCCTGATACAACTTCCCAATATCCATTCATTCCTCATTCTCACTGGGTTTATAGTTCTGTGTAACTGTCATTGTGTCTGTCCCTTTCTCTGCACTGCTGCTTCTGACTCCTGATACAACTTCCCAATATCCATTCATTCCTCATTCTCACTGGGTTTATGGTTCTGTGTAACTGTCATTGTGTCTGTCCCTTTCTCTTCTCTGCACTGCTGCTTCTGACTCCTGATACAACTTCCCAATATCCATTCATTCCTCATTCTCACTGGGTTTATAGTTCTGTGTAACTGTCATTGTGTCTGTCCCTTTCTCTGCACTGCTGGATCTGACTCCTGATACAACTTCCCAATATCCATTCATTCCTCATTCTCACTGGGTTTATAGTTCTGTGTAACTGTCATTGTGTCTGTCCCCTTCTCTTCTCTGCACTGCTGCTTCTGACTCCTGATACAACTTCCCAATATCCATTCATTCCTCATTCTCACTGGGTTTATAGTTCTGTGTAACTGTCATTGTGTCTGTCCCTTTCTCTTCTCTGCACTGCTGCTTCTGACTCCTGATACAACTTCCCAATATCCATTCATTCCTCATTCTCACTGGGTTTATAGTTCTGTGTAACTGTCACTGTGTCTGTCCCTTTCTCTGCACTGCTGCTTCTGACTCCTGATACAACTTCCCAATATCCATTCATTCCTCATTCTCACTGGGTTTATAGTTCTGTGTAACTGTCATTGTGTCTGTCCCTTTCTCATCTCTGGGTCTGACTCATGAAACAATGCAGCAGGAGTCTGTTCTCCTCCAGGTCTGTTAATTGTTTCATTGTTTGTCTGAGATCAGGGAATAAAGCAAAAACACACACTGAGGCACAAATTGTAACAGTATCAACAATTTATTGCAATAAAAACAGCAATTATATGATTATTATTATTATTAGTATTAATTCAAGTTCCTCATTCCCCACCGATACAGTCACGTTGTTTAACCCTTTCAGCGGCAGAAGAAGTCTGGGGGGAGACAGCTCCACCGCTGGGCAGTAAATACAGAAGTAAATAACAGAAGGTTTGATGGGAACACAAAGCAGCAGTAACATGGGACCCTCCCAGCACAGCCCACCCCCCGCGCTCTGCCCAAATACCCCCTTGTCTCGGAACGCAGCTCCTGTTTGTCGGAAGAGGTGGAGGGTTCAGCACAAAAAATACATCCAAAAATACAGGGAATACTATGCTAACCCTTTGCATCACCTTGTGCAATATCTGGAGCTGCGCCCGACAGTCTCGCTGCATCACATTGGGGGGCGGAGCTCTTTACTGGTGCATCTGGCACAGGGCTGAGTGTGCCAGATACTTCATGTGAACCCCTCCCACACTTATTTTTGGTTTTACAGAACACCGGACCGGTTCCTAGAAACCGCCAAGGCTCATTAACGAAGGGGCCTCCCCTCTGTCTTTCCCATAATTCCCTTCTGAAGTGTGAATTGCACCCCTTAGTGAATGAGCCCCGCAGAGTTAGGCTGCGGTTAGTGTGTGTTCTCCAAACCAAAGAGGGAAACACTGGAATGCAAAAGGAGGGTAAAGATGGAGACACAGATGGACATATAAATTGCCTCTCTGCAGCCAGTTGAACTACAATTCCCAGCATCCAGCTGGACAGCCACAGATGAAGGACTACACACTGGGCATGTCTCATGTCAGGCATCTCCCAAAGGGCTTGCAACACTGCAGCTTTGTTTAGGAGTAAACTACACCTCCCAGCATTCTCTGGCAGCACGAGGCCTTAGAAAACTTCTTCCTGCACTACAAATCCCTATGGGAAAGCACTTTACTTTAGGTTTTATTATTATGCCTCATCTTTTGCTGGAAGTGAATGCTGGGAGCTGTAGTTTGTGCTTACAACCTTCATGATGATACCGGCCTTCCAGTTACTCATCCTACAGACCAATTAAATAATATAGATAATCTGTAACTAGACTACTTTTCCCAGAATTCTTAGCAAGCCAGGAAAGCGAGATTCAGGCTGTTGAGCTATGGAATTATAATTCACCACTGATATGAAGGTCATCCCAACCAAAATGAGACATTCCAGCCAGACACATCAATTGTCAGAGATTTAAATCCCTGTTTTTTAACCTTGGACGACAAGAGGTTTCCGGACCACAATTTCCAACATTCATCCCTATATAATAAAGGTTGAAGCATGCTGGGACTTGTAGTCCAGGAACATCTGGGAGCCAAGGTTAATCCTCAGCCATAAACAAGCTTCACCATGTGACCTTTGTGACACCATAAATGTAGGGGAATAATGGAAGACAAAACACGAATCTGGGGGAGACGGTCGCCACTTCACCCCTTTTAAAACCTGGGGACACATCAAAGAGGTTGTTCACCTTTAAATGCCTTTTTTTAGCAATATCCTGAGACAATTTGCAATTGGTTTTCATATTTTATTGTTTGTGGCTTTTGACTTATTTAGCTTTTTATTCAGCAGCTCTCCAGTTTGCAATTGCAGCCATCTGGTTGCTAGGGTCCAAATTCCCCTAGCAACCATGCACTGATTTGAATAAGACACTGAAATATGAATAGGAGAGGCCTGAATAGAAAGATGAGTAATAAAAAGTAGCATTAACAATAAATGTGTAGCCTTACAGAGCATTTTTTTTTTATTAGATGGGGTTAGTGACCCCCATTTGAAAAATGGAAAGAGTCAGAGGAAGAAGGCAAATAATTTAAAAACTATAAAAAATAACTAATGAAGACCAATTGAAAAGCTGCAGTCTATAGCATACTAAAACGTAACATAAAGGTGACTCATCCTTTAAATCTGCATCTCATATGGAGAATTAGTGGCATGATGCAGCCAGCAATGATTTCTATGCTGCCATGCTACTATACGGGAATTGATCCACAGCCAATCAGCAGGTGGATTTTCGACATGTTTGATGTTGGAATCAGGGCGGTGGCGACTATGGAGGACGCGAGTGGGAATGTTTTAGTGAAGGACGCTGGGCACATAAAGGCCGATATTGACATCGATGAGGGACAGGAAACCCTGCGCCGTGAATAATGTCTGTAGTCGCAAACGCTTTGTCTCAGTAGTCGCTAAACGCTTAGAAAATAGTATATCACAAACACATTCAGATTGTAATAATATTGTCATGTGACAGCAAAGAAACATGCCCCGCCTCCAAAGAAACCCCCCACCCACAGGGACCCCTGGGCAGTCTGCGTCCCCTGTAAACAAGTCATCATCACTAGTAGAGACAGTATGGGAGGGTGCCATAGCCAGGCAAGCGGGAGCTGCCATAGTGCTTAGAAATAGAAGGCTTCCTTTCTTTGTTACTTGCTTTCATCTGTCCCCTGTGGCCCCTGTCTGGGACCCCTTTATCTCCAACCAGAACCCAACAAGCAGTACCTTTTAGAACCCCCTAAGCTTCTGGGCCACAATACCAGTCGTAAGCACCTGATCACTTGGCATCATGGGTGGTGGGCTCTGCCAACAAGTAAAATAAATGTGCCCTGACCAGGTAATGATGCAAAAATATCACCCATGTGTCACCCAACTGCACCCCCTGCCCCTGTCACAGAATGCAAACTCATCTAGGGGCACCCCTTTTCCTTGGGTTACCGGATTGTAATACCCCCCTGTACCCCTCTGATGGTGGCCCTGTATATACTTATACTGTAATGTCTTTTAATGGGAAATAATTAGGGTGCCTTGGCCTTACTGGCTCACATTGTTTGTCAATTCTGCTTAAAGGGACCCCTCTACTCTTGCCGCAGGATGGTGACGTTTATAGTTGTACCTCAATGGGATAAAGAGCCTTTCCTCTTGGGGACAAAACCTGCTGGGTCCTGGTCTTCTGGGGCCCCGACTGGGGCCCACTCACCTGCCCACATTGTCCCCCTCACCCCCGAACACAGTTGCATATGTAAAAGTATGCGGTGGCATTTGGGGATGGGGGAACCTGTGAGGTTGGACTCCCCATATCAAGGGCCCATGAAGTTGCAGCCCCAGTGGCCCCAACGCTCCTGTCTAACCCTGTCGATACCGATCCCTTTAAGCAAGAATATTTGTACGTGGCTTTTTCATTGGGTGAGTAAAAACAATGTAAAAAATCTTGAGCCCCAAGGTGAAACTGCGGCATTGTGTTATTTCCATACATCAGGTCACGTGGAGCCACAGTGGATTTCTAGGCATCACATTCTCTGGTCTAACAAGGGGTTAAATCTTTTCCCAATTTACAGTTTTAAAAAAAAAAACAAAGTCTGCAACTGCAGGATGGAAACAAAACCCTGAGCCCATGCAGAACCGACACAAGATGGAAAATATTCAGTGCGAGAAAGGAATTCCTCCTTCGGAACCGGAATCACAGCCGTGTGAATACAGACCGGTCTCCCTGCCCCTCCCACTCACTACAGAGTCTCAAGGATTCATTTCACAGAGAGTAAAAGTCTACAAATCAAACTTTGTTCATGAAGCAGAAGGAGATTTCTGTTGCTTTGTCAAAATTTGTGTCAATTCACAAAAAGGGAGCAAAACACAGGTAAGAAGTTATTTTGGCATTAAATCCACAAAAGCCTCGACTTGTTTCATCAACACAGAGGTTCTGGTTTGGTTTTGTGTTGGACCGGCATTCCTGACAGAATTTGCTGAATTTGGGTTAAATTAAAGGGATACTGTCATGGGAAAAAAATGTTTCAAAATGAATCAGTTAATAGTGCTGATCCAGCAGAATTCTGCACTGAAATCCATTTCTCAAAAGAGCAAACTGATTTTTTTATATTCAATTTTGAAATCTGACATGGGGCTAGACATTTTGTCAGTTTCCCAGCTGCCCCAAGTCATGTGACTTGTGCTTGGATAAACTTCAATCACTCTTTACTGCTGTACTGCAAATTGGAGTGATATCACCCCCTCCCTTTTCTCCCAGCAGCCAAACAACAGAACAATGGGAAGGTAACCAGATAGCAGCTCCCTAACACAAGATAACAGCTGCCTGGTAGATCTAAGAACAACACTCAATAGTAAAATCCCATGTCCCACTGAGACACATTCAGTTACATTGAGAAGGAAAAACAGCAGCCTGCCAGAAAGCATTTCTCTCCTAAAGTGCAGGCACAAGTCACATGACCAGGGGCAGCTGGGAAATTGACAATATATCTAGCCCCATGTCAGATTTCAAAATTGAATATTAAAAAAATTTTTTTTGATCTTTTGAGAAATGGATTTCAGTGCAGAATTCTGCTGGAGTAGCACTATTAACTGATGCGTTTGGAAAAAACATGTTTTCTGATGACAGGATCCCTTTAAGAAAGATGGAACAAAACTGGTTAAATTGTGTCACTGCTGAGCACGAGGGGGGGGGGTTTAGATGATTGTGAATTTGCTGCTCTGTGATTTTGTGGCAGAAACAAATATGTTGCCCAAATTTAATGCCACATTTGCCACAAAAGTGGAACAGAAACTGGAGTAAGAACCAATATTGGGGAGATTCACAAAAATTCACATTTCTTATAGTGTTGGTCGGAAAATTTTAAAAGTACAACATTTACAGCAGGTATTTTATACTTTTATGGATTTGCTGTAATGGCAGCAGGTAATCAACAGGTAAAAATTTAGTTTATGTGACTTAAAAATGACCCTATGGTGCCTACAGGTATAGGATCTGTTATCCAGAATGAGATACCTGGGTTTTTCTGGATAACAGATCTTTCCATAATTTGGATCTTCATATTTTATGTCTACTAGAAAATCATATAAACAATAAATAAACCCAATAGGCTGGTTTTGCTTCCAATAAGGATTAATTATATCTTAGTTGGGATCAAGTACATGCTACTGTTTTGTTACAGGTATGGGACCTGTTATCCAGAATTATCGGAACCTGGGGGTTACGGATAAGGGATCTTTCCATAATTTGGATCTTCATACCTTAAGTCTACTAGAAAATCATATAAACATGAAATAAAGCCAATAGGCTGGTTTTGCCTCCAATAAGGATTAATTATATCTTAGTTGGGATCAAGTACAAGTGACTGTTTTATTATTACACAAAAAATGATTTTAAACATTTGGATTATTTGGATACAATGGTGGAGTCTATACGAGATGGCCTTTTCATAATCCAGCGTTTTCTGGATAACGGGTTTCTGGATAACGGATCCCATACCTGTACACACTTTAGCCAAATAAAGTTCATTCTGGTGGGACATATTGGAATGATACAAATGTAAGGCTACGACCAAATTGCAAAAATGTCATACCTAGGACACAAAAATAGCCATGGCCACTTCTACCGACAGTTTTTGCAAAATTGTTGGTAGAGGCAGAATAAAATAACCGATGGAAAATTGATGAAATTGCAACATTTTTATACAACACTTTTACAATGATCTTTAGCAGAATTTTTGTGAATTCCCCCGCCTTGGAGTCAAATTGTTATTGAAAGAACATCAGCTTCTCAGAAGCCTCACTCAACTTTAAGAACTTGTAAGTTTGCTCCAAAATTGTTATTCTGGATCATCATTTATACTCGAGACTGGAGAAAGAAATTATTGGACTTTCGTGGAGCAAAAAGAAAGTCAACTTGAAGTTGGTCAAAATTGGAGTAAAATGATTGTTGATGCCAAAAACAAAAACCAATTGTTTGGACTCCAAATATTTTTTATTTCCCTCTGCTCCAACTGGGACTGGATTATAAACATTCTAAAAAAAACTATTTACTTCCAAACTGTACAAAACTGCCACATTTACATGAATGTCATGTTCCTTTAACAATTTTACTCCAATATTTTCTACTCCAATTTCAGTTTTTACTCCAATTTGTTGAATCTCCTCCCCATGAAGTTACTTCACCATTTGGCCCCAGTTTATAACAGAAAGATGGAATTAAACTGGCGAAATTTCTTTACTCCAACATTTGACACAAAAAAACCCAATTGGCTTTGAATTTGTCATTTCATGATTTATGGCAGAAACGAACATTTTACTCCCAATTTAAAGGCAATTTTGTGAATTCCTCCCCGGAGTACCAGTTAAGAATCAGACCGATTCTGTGGCTTTATTGATGACATTTTTGCCGGTGTTTAAATGTAAAATGCAAGAAGATGGAGTTAAATTGCCGAAATTTCATTGTTGAGTACAAAAACAAGAACAAAAAAAGAAATTCACAAGATTGTGAGTCTGTCATTGTGCCATTCCTTGGTTTTTTGGCAGAATGAAAATTTTATTCTTCTTACTGCCGCTTCTGGGAATTTCTCATATTAGTGCAATTTCTTTATATTGGCAAAAATTCACATTTTATTCTAATGCAAACCAAAATTTGCCATTTTTGTGAATTCTCCCCAAAACTCACAATCAGCGCTGATCTCTGCTGCCACCAGGAAGAAAGAATTCCATTGTGACTAGGGATGCACCGAATCCGAGATTTGGCCAGAATTCTGCCAGGCCGAACCAAATCCTAATTTGGGAGGGAAATTGTGTGACATTTTGTCACAAAACAAGTAATTAAATCATGTTGTCCCCTTCCCATCCCTAATTTGCATATGTAAATTAGGGAATCAGTTTGGTATTCGACTAAAGCATTACAGTTCACCTGTGTCTATGAACTTTCTATCAGACTTGGGGAGAATCCCCCTGGGAGACTCCGCCTCTTCTTTTTATTCCAAGAGAGAAATCACTATATATTGACAATGATCAATAATTACACTGACCCCCACTGAAGGTCAACAAAATGTCACTGCTAAAAATATAAACTAGTAAATTCCCAGGGCAGAGGTAATCCCGGTATTGGAGTTATAACCCTCTGTACAGCAAGGGATTCTGGGAGCATGCTTCCGACCCCCTATGCAACAAGGAATCATGGGACTGGGTTCATCCACCCCTCCCCGTTTAGCACAGCAAGGGATTCTGGGACTAGGCGTATACAGCAAAGGATTCTGGGATTTTAACCAGCTTTACAGCAAGGGATTCTGGGACTGGGCTTTATTATCTTGAATAAACAAAGAGCAGAAAATGCAAAGAACCCAGAATGCTGTGGGGCAGTTATAAAGGAGACATGGAGCAGTCCAGTAAGAAGCGTGGGTGTTTGTGTCTACGGAATCAACTGTCACCTTAAATGCCAGCTCTTAGTGCCAGCTTGATAGATCGTCTGTAGCAGCAAGGACAATTGTTTTTGGCCAATGACCAGGCTGCGGAACATTCTAGAGACACAGCAGGCAGTAGAACACTGCAGTGATAGGGTCGGAGATTACATTTAATCATTGTGCCCTTCCTGGTATCAGCAGAGCCTATGGGGACGCGACCCTGCCCCCAATAAAAGCCCCGTGCTGCATGGCTACTCAGTAAGTCACTCATTTCTGGTGCAACCACGCAGCATGCATTTACTGCACATCAGGCACAAGAATGGAATCGATGGAGAAGGGGCCCCTAGCAATGCATTCTGGGAAGTTAAAACTAATACTCCTCCAGTAGTTGAAGCAGGAGGCCCCCAGTCTATGCCTATGATGCATATACGGACTCCTCGCCCCAGACGCTTATACAACAGAATGCCTAGTTAGAACTGCACACGGCACAAAAACCAGTAGGGTCTGCAGAATTTGATGAAGCCATGATCAAATATTGGCCACCATGTGTACCAGCCAATAAGCTGCCAGCCTGCTCAGAAGCCAATAGTGGCTAGTAGAGTTAAGAGGCATGCTGAATGTGTCTAGAGGTAGTGATGGACGAATTTGTTGCGTTTCGCTTCGTCATGAAATTCGCAAATTTCCAGTGAAATTCCCGAAACGGGCGAAAAATTCACAAAATGTGGATTTTGACGCCGCCGACAATTTGCTGGTGTCCATTAAAGTCAACGGGCATTGTTTATCATCAAAAAAAATCGGACACCGGCAAATTTGCAAATTTATTCGCCAGTGGCGAAACTCAGTGTATGGCCACCTCTATCTAAAGGTGGCCATACACTGGCCAATAAAAGCTGCAGAAGACCGAGTCGGCCTCTTATTGGCCCGTGTATGGGGCGCGTATTCTTTGCACTATGATAGGGGCCCATGATCGGATCAGCCCGATATCGCAGCCCTCAAGGTGGGAATATGGGGGAGCGATCCACTCGTTTGGCGACATCTCTCTGTGCGCGGCCACCATAAGTGCTAATTTGCCTCGCTGTAAGTAAATGCTTCTGGTCCTGCGGGCGCATTTTAGCATGTCGCAAGTTTAAATGAGTTGGGGCTACCCTAGCCCAGCATTACAAGGGTTAAAAAAGGACAAAATAAAGGAAAACTCGCTCGCCGACCGGAACCAAAAGAAACGGCATTAAATCGGTTTTCTTTAAATACAAGTTATAATTCTCTTTCCTTTAGAAAATGGCATATTGCCCCAACCCGCCCAAAACACAACCGCCCCCCCTCCCCCAATATAGACGCAGTATTGCACGGCTAAAAATGATTCTATCCGTCAAAACGATGTCAGCATGCAAAGGTGCACAGATAGGAATATATATATATAAATTTATAGAGCAATATATTTATAGAATTCAGGGTTTTTTTTTGCAAGGTTAAATCATGTAAACAATTTAGGGAGCGGAGTATGGGCCCTAAGGCGCCCCCTGCTCCCTGCCAGGAATTCACATAACGTCCAAAAACAGCAATTTCCAACAATCTCGTTATAAATGTACTGAGCTGCCACAACTTTTTGATGTATTTTTATTAAACAACCCCCCCCTCCTACTGGGTCTTTCTTCAAATCCTTCCAGCACAGGAGGGGTTAAACAGCAGCTAACATTAACATCCCACCCTGACATGGGTTCCCACAGCATGGCATAGTTCAGCATCACACCTTTGCTTATAAATAAGGGTTACTTCCCCTTTAACAAATGATTTTTTTTATCTGCAAATTTTTTTCAAAGGGGAAGTAACCCTTATTTATAAGCAAAGCATGTGTTCAATTTCCTTGACCAAAATCGCGTTCCTTGACCACTAGGAGCATTGTTGCTACCGGTCTATGACATACAGCTCAGACAAGGCAAGCAACATGGCAGCTCCCTCACGTAGAAGCGCAGAGATCACACCCCCGTGACCTTGGCATCTATAGAAACTCCCAGCATCCCCATGCCATGCAGCGCAACTCTTAAGCAAATATGTTTCCCAAGTAGCATAACGGACGGGTATTTTCCATGGGTGGGTGGGGTGTAAATCCACCACTGGGAATGTTTGCTGGACCAATAGAGAAGTGGCCTATGTTAGGGAGGAGTCGGTTGCAGTGCTACAATTGCTGGGCTACAACTCCCTGCTTGCTGAGGTGGTGCGGGGGGTTGTTGGGAGATGTAGTTCTGCAGAGGAACCAGGGCACAAGGATAAAGCAGCTGCTGGGGAGTGAGGAGCAGGTTCCGGTGCACAGTTTAAATAGATGTGCCAATCAGATCCTGGGGATGGGGGGACGGGGTCCCTAAAAAGTGTGGCCCAATTGTGCCACTGGTTTAAACTACATCTCTCAGCATCATCAGTCCCTTTCTTTGGCTTATATCCTATGCACAAAGCACTGCAGCGCAGCCACTGACATCCACACGTTTATCCCTACAAAATCGGCTGATTCGTCCCTCATCCCGAAAAAAATAATGGAAGCCCCTCATACTTTTTATACACCCCCCGACTGTGATCCCTCCTGCAGGTACAACTCCATGTCACCGGATCAGCGGAATGGTCACAGGTGGGTCACGGAGTAACGGAACCGGAATCTTGGCGGCTGCTGCGGCACAGTCTTTGGGTTCCGGGTTCTGATTGTTTTTTTTTAAACTTATTTTCCAATTTTTTTAAATTTGTTTCTTTTATGTGGTTTTTGTCTGTTGTTCTTCCGGGTTGGACACGGGGAGCCCAGCAAATCCCCCCAATTTCATTCAGCTTCCCGGCAGCCAATCCCATTCCTCTCTCTGCCTTTTCCTTTCATACTTGGTGAAAAGGATTTAAACAGCAGGAGGGGCCTTTTCTGGGAGCGTGAGAACCGCGTCCATCCCTTCGTCTTCCATCACTACTGCAACGGCAAAGAAATCGCAGTTAAAATGTGGAGGGTTTGCACTGCATCACTTTCAATTTCTACGGAATCAAAGGGGGCAGTTTCCCTTTAAATGCAACATGTTCTCCTATTAACATTATTCTCATTCATTTATAAAGTGCTAGGGATGCACCGAATCCAGGATTTGGCCTTTTTCAGCAGGATTCAAATTCGGCTGAATCCTTGTGCCTGGCTGAACCGAATCTGAATCCTAATTTGCATATGTAAATTAGGGGCGGGTACAGAAATCACGTGACTTTTCAATCCAAAAGAAGATTTTTTTCCCACTTTTTCCTTTCCTGACGCTAATTTGCATATGCAAATTAGGATTCGGATAGGTATTCGGCTGAATCTTTCACCAAGGATTCGGCCGAATCCCAAATATTGGATTCGGTGCATCCCTATAAAGCGCCAACATATTCTGACTTCTGAGGGTGGAAGTGTAGGGTGGCCCCCAGATGCCTTTAATAAATAGAATATAAAAAAAACCCAACCTGGTGCCAGACAACAACCAATGGGATCTCTTCTACCTGATAACGTCCCCCTGCTGTGAGATGGTACAGTCCATTACAACAGATTGCAGCATTGTAGCATGTCTATAGTTCTGCCTCCTGACACAATGTAGCAAGGACAGGTCTCCTGGTGCAACATGTTTCAGGAGTCAGAACCAGCAATGCACAGGATATTACGAGACAGGTGGCTCCTGCTTTTTGCAGGGATGTCAATAATAAGGGCAGATAATAAAAGCAGGAGCTGCACCCTCTGCCCGTGCAGAAATCCAGTAGATATTCCAGTCATATTTCGGGGAATTATCTAATAGACGTTTGGATGTTGTGGGAGCTCCCACCCACCCCCCGGCTGTTTCCCTCAAACACAGAATAATTATTTAGGAACATACAACACGACTGGGGCTCAATCAATCCTTGGCATTGACCACTGCAGTAACGTGAACGGGGTATACGCAGGGTTAATGTTCCAAATGTGAAGAAGGTGAGTGACTGCTGGGATATCCAATCAGAACACAAGTATCCCCTGAACCCCCTCTCAGAATTAACCCATATTCCACCTCCAGTGCCCAGCGCCTGCCAACGACGTAAGGCACAATTGCTCCAATGATTCCGTCCCTTTAAATTCAAATTCTTCTCTGTTTCATCTGTTTGAACCACAATTTCATGCAGTTTGGTTGATCTGGCCCCAAAGTGTCGAGTTCTCTCTCTGTGGGTGTGGGGCAGGGCTGGACTGGCAATCTGTGGCTTCTGGCAAATGGCAGTTGCCATAAACCGTCATTATTTACAGGGCTGGTGGGGGCCTCTGTGTGTCTGAAACTCCAGGGCCTAATTTGAACCCCAGTCTGGACCTGGTGTGGAGTCTTGTGAGTGACACTCATTCTAAATAACCCAAGCACTAACTGCCACTCATTATAAATACCCCAAGCACCAACTGCCACTCATTATAAATACCCCAAGCACTAACTGCCACTCATTATAAAGACCCCAAGCACTAACTGCCACTCATTATCAATACCCCAATCACCAACTGCCACTCATTATAAATACCCCAAGCACCAACTGCCACTCATAATAAATACCCCAAGCACTAACTGCCACTCATTATAAATACCCCAAGCACTAACTGCCACTCATTATAAATACCCCAGCACGGAGGGCAGTATAAATAACATTACTTGAAGTCAGTACTCAGTCCAGATAAACACAAGCAATGGGTTACACTATGAGCCACTGGGTTTTAGCCCCATATTAGTGCAGAGAAGTGGGTGATTTCTCCCAAGTGCAGGTAGGTGGGTGAGCGGGTGGGTGGGTAAGTGGGTGCAGGTGAGAGGGATCAGGTGATGATGTGGTTAAGGTTAACCCCTGGCACATACAGTCAATGTCCAATACCCCCCCCCCCCATGCATTGGATCAGGTTAAATACAGAGGGGGGGATAGAAGTGTCACAGGAGGGATTGGGGGGGGGACTCACCTCTCTTGCTGCGGCCGATCTGCCCCAGTTTGGGGGGTCTCTTGCCTCCCCCCTGGCCGGAGCTGCCATAGAAATTGCCGGAGTCCTGGAGGCGACACGTGATTGGGATCTGCCCGGCCATGTCTCCTCCTCCGTCCGCATAGAGACCCCTCTGATCCGCTTCACTGAAGGGAAGAACCTGGGACATCACTGAGTCTGATCTGAGGGACCTGCGCACTCACCGCGGGGGCGGCACCGACTCACATTCTCCGGCTGCTCTGGGGGGGGGGAGAGACCTGAGGACTCGGCACCTGCTGCTTCTGCTTCTGACTCTGCCCGAGACTGAGACTGAGACTGAGAGGGAAGAGACTGTGTCTAGTACGTGGGCGTGGCTTACACTGTACAGGATGTAGGTCTTTCCGGTTTGTAGGATCAGTGTGAGAATAAAAGACAGTGGGAAATAGTGAGTGTTGGTGACATTGGGGGATCAGGAGGAGCTGACAGTCAGTGTGAGGGAAGAGACAGAGGAAAAGAGGAGACAGAGAAGCCAGTGTGTGACACTGAGATATTTTATATCCAACATCAGCTCAGTATCCCTTTACCTTGACGTGGTATGGCGGCTTACCAATTTTATGATCATAACTTTGTAACAAAAAACCCTGTTTTTCTTTTTTTAGACAGGGGATTATTGTATTTAAATATTTTTTTATATGGCCTTAGGAGTGCACCCACAACCCCCCTCTTGTACCAGTATCACTCACAGTCTGACTCCCCCTGACTCCCTGACACTGGGCCGCCATTAGAAATCATGGGGCCCCCACAACAACAGTTTTGGGGCCCCGGGCCACACCCACCCTGGTGCCACAGCCCCAGATCCCGCCCACTCCACATCTCAATTAAAAGACCACACAGACATCAGGGCCCCCCTTTACAAGTTTAAAAAAAACATTGGCACCAGGGCCCCCTTTACAAGTTAAAAAAAATTGGGGCCCCAAAATTTTTTTTTAAAAAAAACCATTGGTGGCAGGGGCCTATAGAATATTAAAATAATACATTGGTGGCCAGGGGATTAAAAAAAACAAAAAAACCCACACACATTGGTGTTCAGTAAAATTGAACTCGTGGCTTCAGGACTTCAATTCCGTCTGTTTTCTGGACTTTGGGCCTTTTTCGCCACTTCGGGACTTTGGCTGTTCGGCACTTGCGCATTTTCGGCTGTTCGGAATCAAAAATGGCTCTTGGAAGGGGGGGCCCGGCTCTTTCAAAAGTGCAGCACTGCCAGGCCCCCCATGATGCCCGGGACACTTGTCCCTCCCTGATGGCGGCCCTGCTGACACACAGTAGTGATCCTAGAGGGGGCGGGCCCTGGTGCGTGACGCGCAGCGGGGATCCGCCCCCTCCATACGACCGCATTTGGCCACATTTTCAATGGCGAATGGACTGCCAGGGGGCCCTGAGGGGGTGCGGACCCTGGCCCGCTCGCACCCCCTGCTCCCCCGGTAGTTCCGCCACTGCTGACACATAGACACCCAAAAACACCCTGACACACAGACAGACATACACACACACAGACAAGCAGCTCAAGGAATGTGTGCATTATTCACACACACCTACAGCCTATTACTTTATTATTTCATATAAATTCAGTATATTTCTACCTGTGGAACTCTCTGTGCAGCAGAAATTGTGTCCCACAAAGGTGCTGTGTGTGACAGTAACACTTCAGTGAGGTTTGTGTAACTCTATATAAAGACAAACTAATACACACAGTGTGCCAGGGAGGGTGCCCTTGGCTCTATCTCTCATTCTCTTGCCTAGAGATACAGACGTGTGGCAGTTGGAATATCTGGCCCTGCAGGGATGTCGGATTCCAGCAATTTTACATCTTTGCTTCCCCTTTAACCCATTGAGATCCTGCATCTCTGCTCTCATACAATGGGCAAAAGGTTGGCCTGTTTTTATTTCTGTTAAAGGAAAAGTAAAGGGCAACATTAACTGGCCTCCAGTTAAACCAATGCTTTGCACTGAGCTTGTGTATGTTTCTGACTGTACATCAGAATATAAAGAAATATAATGAAACCTCCTTCTTGCCTTATAATTGTTCCTCGTTTCTCTGTTGGCAGCTGCACACGTCAGAAAGTTTCATCAGTAGTGCTGGGATACTGAATAGAATCACATTTGGTACCCGGTGTTGGAAAATGAGCCTGGTGGTGTCAGTGTGAGTGTGTGTGGGGAGTGAATACACAAACACACAACTACACAACTCAGTACCAGCTGTGCCTGGCAGTACCCAAGGACTGTGAACATGGAAAACAATATTATCTGCACATAGTAAATACTAACAATTCCCATTACCAACTGTCCCTGACACTCCCAACAGGGGGAATTCTGCAAACATGAAGTTCAGACCAATCTCAGCACCAGCGATCGTTGGCAGTGCCAGTCTGGGAAACCCTGCCTGTAGCATAAACCCGCAATCCTCTGACTCTGGATTTAATTAGTTTCGCTATATTAGATTGATGAAAGCTGATTGACTGCTGGATAGTGATGGGCGAATTTGGGGCATTTCGCTTCACTGAAAAATTTGCAAATTCACTGCAAAATTCGCAAAACTGCGAAAAATTTGCAAAACAAATTTTTACGCCGGCACAAATTCACTGGCGAAAATGCGCTGGGATCCAAAAAAAATGGGAATTCCCTGTGAATTCCCGCCTGGCGAATAAATTTGCCCATCACTACTGCTGGAGTTGCTGCACTGATATTAGCTAAATGTCTAAATGACTCCAGCACTGCTCTGCTAACAATTCCACAATATGGACCAGCGATGTTTGGATTGTAAAAGACTAGTGGGGAGATGGGTGACCAACTGTTTAGGGGACTGAGGTAGGTACTAATGATAAGGACCGAGTAGGGCATTGGGGGCTGATGACCAAAATAAAAAGAAGACAAGGCTGTGTAAGAAATTTTGGGTATGTTGTGTTACATATGAATTTGTAAATTTATGCAGTGTCTGCAAAGTTAGTCTTCCAGGAAGCTTACATTCCACGTAATTGCAATTGTAGCTGGTTTCTACAGGAGCTATAAAGCTGATTTTGTATGCAAAAACTTGGTCAACACGATGTAGGCAAGTTGGGGGTTTATCACAGCATCTTGGCAAACCCAAGATGCTGTGGCAATTGGGAGGGTTTCTGTGGGGGCAGATGAGAACCCAGGATAAAAGAACGCTGGGCAAATGTGAGGGGGACTGGGCAGCTGAGAGGAGGCAGGAGAAGCTGGAGGAGCCTGGGACAAGACAACATGTGAGGAATGAAGACCAGAGGGGAAGGTAGAGATGAAGCTGAACTCTATTCCCCTGTCTTTTTGGTAACAACAATGTAGACTTGTGTAATGTGGAACTGTAAATATTGTCATTATTGTTTAGTCTAAGTGTAATCATTAACGTATAACAATCAATTGATTTATTTTACAATATATCCCTTTAATATACGCTCATTGGTGTGGATTCATTGTCTGCTTGCTCAAAAGAGCCAAAACCCTAGTAAGTGGGTTGAGGTATATTGATATTATTATTATTATTAATGATATAATATACTATATAAACTTACAGCTGGAGATCAGAACAATGTGGGATGTTGATTAATGTTGATCAGAAATGAGCAGAACATCCTTATAGTCAAGACTGAGTAGGAAAGTTGGGAATGATGAGCTGGTGATGATGTTGGGAATGATGAGCTGGACAGAGCTGATGATGTTGGGAATGATGATCAGAAAAGAATAGGACAGGGCTGATGATATGCTGAGTGATCACCAAGAAGGAGTAGGATGGGTCTGAAGATCACATGAGTAGGATGGTGAGGAACGATGAATGGAAAGTTATAGGATGGGGCTGATGATCAGGTCTAGATGGGATGGAAGGGAATGATGACCAAGAAGGAATATAATGGGCCTGACAAATAGAAAATCAGTATGGTAGCTGTGGGAAGAGGCAATAGAGACGGCCTATAGCTTCTTAATCTCGATAAGAGACAGACTCATGCAATATAAGGTTCTCCATCAAGTTTACATAACCCCTCAAACTAAAAAAATTGGGAAAAGCCAAAAACTTCCAGGTGCCAATTTTATCCACGTCATCTGGTCCTGCCCCCCGGTGCAGTTTTTCTAGACCAAAGTAATGGAGACCCAAGCCACTGAACTGGGCCCACCACAGATAGTCAACGTATGAAACAAAAGGGGCACCAGAAAATTTAACAAAGTGTGGGGCCTGGTGCATCCCAGACTCCCTGGAACACATATGATCTACATTTATTTGCTTTATATCCTCATCTCCACACAGACACTGATAATTGTTGTTAACAACAACTGCTATAGGCATGACACTGTATCTGCACCAACATCATTTCTAATTATTATAACCAATCACAACTGAAAAATGTCTATTATTTTCTGTTTTGGGTTGTTTTGTTTGGTGTTGTTAAAACAATAACATTTACCTTTAAAAAAAAGAAAATAAGTATAGTGGGGAATGATGAAGGACAGAGCTGATGAAAAGGACTCAACAGAAAAGAATGGGAAGCAGAAAGGAGCAGAAGATGGATGAGTAGAATGGTGGGGAATGATGAACTGGAAGGACTGGCTCGGGGCTGATTGGACTAAATAGGAATAAGATGATGGGGGTGTAAAAAGCTGGAAGAAGTAGAACAAGCAAAATCAGGATGTTGGTAGTAACAAAGAAGTAGTACAGCCGGTATGATCACCTGATTGGGTAGGGCCATGGAAATGATTGACCAAGAATGAGTAGAATCAGGTTGATGATGACCAGATAAGAGAAGGACAAAGCTGATGATCACAACAGAGTTGGCTGTTGATGAATGTTGACCACAAAGGAGAAAAATTAGGACTAATTATTGTAGTGACTGATAAGAGTAGGATAGGGAAGATGAAGAAAACAAGAACGGTGTTGGTGAGTGATGACCAAGGAGTAAGAACAAGGCTGGACAAGTAGGATGGTGGCAATAGATGACCACGCAGAAGAACAAGATTGATAATCAGAAAAGAAGGTTGGTGAGAAACGATAAATGAAAAGGTATAGTATGGGGCAGAAGATCAGGACTGAGTATGGGATGGAGGAGGCACTGATGTTCAAGGCTAATAGATTGGCGGCAATGTATAAAAGTAGCGCTTCCCACATGTGACTCCCTGGCACAGAATAATTGGCCCCGGAGCTGGAAGCCTGGTTGGCTGCATTGCTGGATATTAATTAAAAGGAGGGATTCTATGGGCATGAGGTTGCACAAGGCTCTCCCTGGGGCAGATGTGATGGCAGATACATTAGCCAGTTGCAAGAAAGGTGAGGCTGCTGGTAGTAAGCTGCACTTAGCAGTTAATAAATGTGTGTGTGTGTCTGTGTGCACATACGGTTTACTTGCTGGAAAACTCACAACCCACAACCCGGTAAATCACCAATAAAGGGGAACTCCACACAATGAATTAAAAGCAACTTCCCTGTATCCAATAATTCCCACTGGGGTCACATTTATGTGTAATTGTCATTGCTATTGAAAGCAGTGTCTGTCTCATTATAACCTCTGGTTCTGACTCCTGAAACAATGTAAGATAAGCTACTTTGTTTCCAGAGTCAAAAAGGCAGTGTTTGAGGCACAGGTATAGAGCGTGGATTTTTACCAGGAGCCATCACTTTCCTTTATACACGAGGCCCAGGTGCAACTTCCAGTGACGTCTCTTGTACTTTCTCTCACTTCTCACTTTCTGGTTTGTGTAATGGCCACAAATGTCTCTGTAGTGCCGGGAGAAACCCCAAATCTGCCGGCTGAGTGGAAATGTCAGCAGTTCCTGGCAGAGTTGTGCAAGATCAGTGGGATGAGCAGCCGCAGGGTCTGGGGTTGTGAGCAGGGCCGCCATCAGGGGGGGACAGGGGGGACAAGCATACTGGGCCCGGGCATGAAGGGGGGCCCGGCAGCGCTGCATTTTTTGAAGATCCGGGCCCCCCTTACGAGCGCCCGAGCTGTACGTCCTCCCTCTGCGTTGCCGAATGCGGAAATGCCGAAAAGCTGAAGCCGATGCGCCGTAAAGACTCCAAGTCACGGAAAAAGCCAAAGTCCCGAAGCGCCGAAAAGACCCAAAGTCATGAAAACAGCTGAAGCCGAAGTCCTGATGCGGCGCAAAGATCCGAAGTCACGAAAGGAGGTGAAGTTGAAGTACTGAAGCCAATTCTACTGAACACCAGTTTGTGTATTTTTTTTTTTTAATCCCCTGGCCACCAATGTATTATTTTAATATTCTATAGGCCCCTGCCACCAATTTTTTTTTAACTTGTTAGGGGCCCCTTACCACCAATGTTTTGTTTTTTTTTAAAAAAAATTTTTTGGGGCCCCAATTTTTTTTAACTTGTAAGGGGGCCCCTGCCACTTTTTTTTTTCAAAAAACTTTTTTTTTTTTAATTTTTTTTGGGGCCCCAATTTGTTTTTAACTTATAAGGGGCCCCCTGCCACCAATGTTTTTTTTTTTTCATTTTTTTTTTTACATTTTTTTTTGTTGGGGCCCCAAGTTTTTTTTAACTTATAAGGGGGCCCCTACCACCAATGTTTTTTTTAACAAAACATTTTTTTTTACATTTTTTTTTTTGGGGCCCCAATTTTTTATAAGGGGGCCCTGACCATCAATAGCTTTTTATGACTTGTGTGGGGGGGGTTACTTTTTTAGCGCTGATGTCTGTGTGGTCTTTTAACTGCGATGTGGAGTGGGCGGCATATGGGGTGGAGCTTGGTCGTCAGTGTGGGCGGGGCCCGGGGGACCCAAAAATTTTGTTGTACGGGGCCCCGTGATTTCTAATGGCGGCCCTGGTTGTGAGAGTAACTTTTGCACAAGTCTCTACAGAGAGATCAGGGTGTTGCTTTAAGAAACGTCAGACGGCTGCAATTCATTCCCATGGGTCGGAATCTTTATCTGAATCCAGGGCCAGCGGGTGCAGGAGCTTTAGACACAACAGGGCTGGTTTATGACACAGGGCAAAGTGCAAGGAAAACCAGGTGCAAAGTATCACAATTCACATTCCTCTGCTGATTCTAGGGACACAAAGATTTGCACCTGGTTATACATGAGGTGCTGGCACCCACCCTGCATAGGGCACCCATCCCCCCCCTGCCCCTTATGCTGCCCCTAAAGAGCAAGAGCAAATAGGAGCAACTAATGGTGCAAAACACACCGGGAGTCCTGTTCTTTCCAGCTGCTCAATTCAAGCATTAAGGACCCGCAAGCACTACATCCCTGTATAAAAACTGCGCCACAATTGTGGGTCTCTGCAATGCACTTTGTATACTATAGGCAATGTATACTACTTTGTATACTAATGGCTGCCCCCATGGCTACACAAGCTGCTGTGTAGCCATGGGGGCAGCCATTCAAGCACAGGATACACAGTAGATAACAGATAAGTACTACTATAGTTTATATAAACAAGCTGCTGTGTAGCCATGGGGGCAGCCATTCAAGCACAGGATACACAGTAGATAACAGATAAGTACTACTATAGTTTATATAAACAAGCTGCTGTGTAGCCATGGGGGCAGCCATTCAAGCACAGGATACACAGTAGATAACAGATTAGTACTACTATAGTTTATATAAACAAGCTGCTGTGTAGCCATGGGGGCAGCCATTCAAGCACAGGATACACAGTAGATAACAGATAAGTACTACTATAGTTTATATAAACAAGCTGCTGTGTAACCATGGGGGCAGCCATTGAAGCACAGGATACACAGTAGATAACAGATTAGTACTACTATAGTTTATATAAAAAAGCTGCTGTGTAGCCATGGGGCAGCCATTCAAGCACAGGATACACAGTAGATAACAGATAAGTACTACTATAGTTTATATAAACAAGCTGCTGTGTAGCCATGGGGGCAGCCATTCAAGCACAGGATACACAGTAGATAACAGATAAGTACTACTATAGTTTATATAAACAAGCTGCTGTGTAGCCATGGGGGCAGCCATTCAAGCACAGGATACACAGTAGATAACAGATAAGTACTACTATAGTTTATATAAACAAGCTGCTGTGTAGCCATGGGGGCAGCCATTCAAGCACAGGAGACACAGTAGATAACAGATAAGTACTACTATAGTTTATATAAACAAGCTGCTGTGTAGCCATGGGGCAGCCATTCAAGCACAGAATACACTGTAGATAACAGATAAGTACTACTATAGTTTATATAAACAAGCTGCTGTGTAGCCATGGGGGCAGCCATTCAAGCACAGGATACACAGTAGATATCAGATAAGTACTGAAGAATCCCATTGTATAGCACAGAGATTATCTTTATCTGTGTCATTTCTCCTTTTTCAGCTTTTAAGAATTACACTTGATTTCATAAAGCAAAACAAAAGAAAACAAATTTGTGTGCAGTTCCCCTGTCAGTCCCAGGGATCCCCAGGGGGCAGGGCCCGACAGGTAAATTGTCTCCAATGAAAACCCAGGGCTGATAGAGCAGGAATAGACGCATTCGGTTTTTTCCAATGGGGCTGTACTCACACAGGCGCGTGTAGGCGCAGAACGCAGGAAAAATGCAGCTTGTTGCCTCTCAACCTGCGTTCGGCGCCTACACGTGCCTGTGTGAGTACAGCCCCATTGGAAAAAACCGAATGCGTCTATTCCTGCGCTCCCCTGCGGCTGAACGCAGAAAAACGGAACGCAGGTAAAAACGCTCGTCAGTAAGAGCCCTTTGTAAAGGTTATAAACAATTATAATTAATGATACCAATGAGACAATTCTTTCGCACAGAGACCTGGGTTCCAGCTGCAGCCCCTTTAGCAATAAACAAATTACCACTAGAGGTCAGTATATCCAAAATGTGTTTTACTACTTTGTGCCTATGGAATGACACATGCACCCTCTGCTGGCAGCTTTATGTACTGCAATCTTTCACTTTTGCGGTACAATTTGTTATGGAAAGAGCAAGTATCACCCCCAGGGGAATGTGTTGGGTAAATAGGAAACCTTTATCCATCAGCTTCTGATAAATCACAGTGTCCCTGTCTAATCAGATTTAAAAAAAAAAAACAAATTCCTTGAATATGAATGTTCTGAAACTATTTCAAAAATAGATTTATTTCGCTTTTTATAGGAGAAATATTTATGACATTATTGCAGTTATTCATTGTTTATTAATTATTATTATTAGTTAATAATTATTATTATTACAGTTAATTATTTGGCCACCAACACGGGGTGAAAGGAGTACAACTCCCAGCATCCTAAAGAGAGAGACTGAACTCTTGTTCATTTCCAGGGGCAGAAACGAAAGACGATTGATTCAGAACGACCCAACTGCTCCATTGCAGTAACCAATGGCAACCGCGGATGTAATCAATGAAATCAGTATCTGATCTGCGCCTGTGTTTCTAAACCTGCCCCTTCCCAGATGTCCATTATTTATAGAACCTTTATAGAACCTACAGCAGCTCAATCCTGTGACTGAAGGGCAAGAAAGTAGTTTTGCTTTGCCTTAGGTTTTGCTGTGGCACCATTGAGCACTTCATCACCTTCACCTGGACCTTCAGTTCAAGCTTCCCACCAGCTCATTTTCTTTGGTATTTTTCCTAGAAAGGGGTGACTTCAGAGTGCGCAGATCATGTGAGACCACAGACAGGGCAGAAGTTTAAGGGGACCCCCTACTTGTTGGGGAGAGCCTGGTAGCAGCTTTGGCAGGAACAGATGTGGTCGCACTCCAGGAAGACTTCCAGGACTTTTCCTTGCTGAGACAGATGGAGCAGGGGTTCTGCACTTGCTCCTCGTTCTGCGGCTCCTGCTGGGCCCTCTGTCGGGCCCTTGACTCCTTAAAGGATAAGTAAACCTTTTAAATAAGTCAATGTAAAATGGATGAGGGGGCTATTCTAAGCACTTTTATCATTTACATTCATTATTTTTTTTTTCTATTCCAAGATATTAAGGGATACATGTGCTGTTAATATGAATGAATTTTGTTACAACAGCGCCACCTGCTGGTCAGTTTCCCACCAGTCTGACCACCAAGTAGTCAAGGAAGTTGTCAGGAGAAAGAAAGAGGCTGATGTTCTTCTGCTTAGGAAAGATGTGAGAAAGGTTTCTAATTTTATTCCTAAGCAGAAGAACATCAGCCTCTTTCTCCTGAACAACATCCGTCCTTGGGCGGCTGCAGTTTGATGGTTTTGTTGTCCAGAACTAACTCCCCGACACCTGTGATTGTTGCCCCGATTTTCAGCATTTCCTCTGTCTCCTGCACCCCCTTGGGCCGCTCCCCGGCCAAGAACATTGGACAAGGACTGGACCAAGTGGTGGAACTTCTCATAAATCGTCTCCAGATCCACAGCTTCCAAAGGCCGGAGAACCTCACCGACACCCCCAATTCCCTGGGATCTTCAGATGCCAGGTCAAAGGGGACAGGTGTTGCTCCTCTGGGGGATGATTTTCTCATGGTCGTTCCTGAATGCGATTAATAAGCACATGATATCAGGGGAAGTAAAGTCTAAAATAGAATAAGGCTAGAAATGCTGTATTTTGTATAATAAACATAAACATGAACTTACTGCACCACAAGTCTAATCAAACAAATGATTTATGCTTTCAAAGTTGGCTACAGGGGGTCACCATCTTGTAACTTTGTTATATATCTTTGCAAGACCAAGACTGTGCACATGCTCAGTGTGGTCTGGGCTGCTTAGGGATCATCATAAATCATCAAAAGAGCACAAGTCAAATAATATCTGTTTTTGAAGAGTCAGAAGAAGAAGGCAAATAATTCAAAAACTATAAAAAAAATAATGAAGACCAATTGAAAAGTTGCTTATATAACATACTAAAAGCAGGTGTGACATGGAGCTGCCCAGTCTCTGTACGTGGGAATGGACAATAAATAACAGGGTTCTGTACGTATCACTCCTGCTGCTGCTGCAACTGCTGTCTCCATGGCAACTTTCTAAAGTTACTGATGTGACTTCAAATTTCAGACGTTTGGTTACCATAGAAATAGTGCGCAGCCGATAAATATGGCAATTTCCCAGCATCCGGGTGTCATTTAAATTAATTCGGTTCCGGTACCAGTTATGTTGAAATATATATATATGTTGTCTACACACTAACGAGCTCAATAATGGGGAGAGAAGTAATGACAACACAAACCTACTAGCGGTTCAAGGGTTGAATTCAATGACTTGTGGGGGTTATACTGCTCACTAGTGGTGCTTGTGAAAGGAAGAGGCCCCTGTGTAACCTGACATTGGCTCATGGGGCCCCTGTGTAACCTGACATTGGCTCATTGGGCCCCTGTGTAACCTGGTAGTGGCTCATGGGGCCCC
Source organism: Xenopus laevis (assembly GCF_017654675.1). Classification (NCBI taxonomy): domain Eukaryota; kingdom Metazoa; phylum Chordata; class Amphibia; order Anura; family Pipidae; genus Xenopus; species Xenopus laevis. The sequence continues at coordinate 110,134,488 of NC_054384.1, read as the reverse complement.
TGTGTAACCTGACATTGGCTCATGGGGCCCCTGTGTAACCTGACATTGGCTCATGGGGCCCCTGTGTAACCTGACATTGGCTCATTGGGCCCCTGTGTAACCTGACATTGGCTCATTGGGCCCCTGTGTAACCTGATATTGGCTCTTTGGGCCCCTGTGTAACCTGGTAGTGGCTCATGGGGCCCCTGTGTAACCTGATATTGGCTATTGGGGCCCCTGTGTAACCTGACATTAGCTCATTGGGCCCCTGTGTAACCTGATAGTGGCTCATGGGGCCCCTGTGTAACCTGACATGACATGTGATGAGTAGTAAACTCTGTATCATTACTGGCCTTGAGCTGCTCCAGTCCATGGTGAGTAGTATACAAAGTATCTTCCCTGCTCCAAGTATGTATAATACACAAAGTACCTTTCTTTCTTTGGATCTCTATTCCTATCTGAAACCTACAGAAAGTCCCTTGAGGGTTAATTTGTGGTTTTTAATGCAAACGTTAAACAAATGAAGACCAACTGCAAAGTTGCAGGGAGTATTTCCTTCTGTAACAGACGGGTGCATTTAAGGTGACCTTCCCCGGAGGTGCAGCATACGGCAAATTGCATCAGGGCTGTGGCCCCGGGATGTCAGTAGGTTGTGAATATTTCATGTCTGGAATTTCCCCCTCCTTGAGCTCGGGGTATAGGCAGGGACTATGGGTGTCTGCAGAATGAGTGGAGGGGGAGGCAAAGTCATCAAGCAAAACCAACCTGTTATACTCGACTAAATCTGTATAGAATAAGTAGGAGACACATTTGTAGGAAATCAATTTAGTACTGAAAACATAACCCAGACATGTCAGTATAATTACTATAGAAAATGGATAAGAAGCATAATAAACTCAGAGAAGTTTAATCACTTATAAAAATAGATTATTTAGACCCCAGACATGTCAGTATAATAAACTCAGAGGAGTTAGTATAATCACTATATAAAATAAATCATTTAGACCCCAGACATGCCAGTATAATAAATTTAGAGGAGTTAGTATAATCACAAAATAAAATAGATCATTTAGACCCCAGACATGTCAGTATAATAAACTCAGAGGAGTTAGTATAATCACTATATAAAATAGATCATTTAGACCCCAGACATGCCAGTATAATAAACTCAGAGGAGTTAGTATAATCACTATATAAAATAGATCATTTAGACCCCAGACATGCCAGTATAATAAACTCAGAGGAGTTAGTATAATCACTATATAAAATAGATCATTTAGACCCCAGACATGCCAGTATAATAAACTCAGAGGAGTTCTCTAATAAAAGTCAACTTCCCACAAATGCCACCTTGGCTCATTGTCCATCTCTTTCTTCTGTTGTAGACCGATCCAAGTCAACTATTGTTGCAGCGGGTCAGGTACCCATGGGTTACCCGCAAAAACTGTTTGGCCTGGAACCCTGCCTGCCCCTCTCACCTAAACATCACACCAATCAAATGGTCCTCAACCATCCTCTTCATCCACTCAGGGCTTTTCCTCCCCAGCCAATCACCTTCCTTCTCCTCATTTACCTGTGGCACGTGCCTCTGTTCCCTTCCCCCAGTTCCAGGCCTGGATGTGAGCACTTAGCTCTGATGATGTTACAAGGGATTGTATGTAATGTGCCTGAGTGGGGGTGTTACACATGATGGGCCTGGGGCTGCTAAATCAGCTGGACTGGTACCTGCTCAGGTGCTTTAAAGGGGGTTGTTCACCTTTGAGTTAACTGTTAGTATGATGTAGAGAGGGATATTCTGAGACAATTTGCAATTGGTTTTAATTTTTTGTGGTTTTTGACTTATTTCTAGTGATGGGCGAATTTGCGCCGTTTCGATTCGCCGAAAAATTCGCGAATTTCGCGCGAAATTCGCGAAACGGCGAAAAATTCGCGAAACGGCACCGGCGTCAAAAACGACGTTTTTGACGCCGGCGCCCGTTTGTGACGCTGGCGACCGTTTTTTCGACGCCGGCGCCCGTTTTTTGCGCCGGCGTCCGTTTTACGAAAAAAAATTTTTGACGCCGGCGAATTTTTTGACGCCGGCGAATTTTTTGACGTGAATTTTCGCTGGCGATTCGCGAATTTATTCGCTGGCGGCGAAACGCGCACATTCGCCGCGAATTCGCGCCTGGCGAATAAATTCGCCCATCACTACTTATTTCGTGTTTTATTCAGCAGCTCTCCAGTTTGCAATTTCAGCCATCTGGTTGTTAGCGTCCTAATTCCCCTAGCAACCATGCATTGATTCGAATAAGAGACTGGAATAGGAGAATATGAATAGGAGAAACCTAAATATAAATATTAATGAAAAGTAGTAATAACAATACATTGTAGACTTAGAGAGCATTTTTTTTCTAGATGGGGTCAGTGACCCCCCATTTGAAAGCTGGAAAGAGTCAGGAGAAGAAGAAGGCAAATACTTAAAAAAAAAAAACTATAAAAAATAAATAATGAAGATCAATTGAAAAGTTGCTTAGAATAGGCTATTCTATAATATACTAAAAGACAACCTTAAGGTGGACCACCTCTTTAAAGGCTAACATATATGGAGAGCCTTCCAACGTTTCCCCATTAGTGATGGGCGAATAAATTTGCCAATTTGCATCAAATTTCCACATTTCGGGGCATTAAAATTATTCGGACACCCATTGACTTAAATGCATTTGGACAAAATAGGCGCGCGTCTAATTGTTGCGGGCATCAAAATTGACGCGTAAGTGAAACTTTTCGCAAGTAGGACAAATTCGCTCATCACTAGTCTGAATACAAACTAGGCAGTTGTGTGAACAGCATACAAAGTATATTAGTATAATAGAGAGCTCCCAACCTTTTTTTTTTTACCCCTGAGCCACATTCAAATGTAAGTGATGAACAAATAAACTTAAAAAAAATTGTAGAAGAACGAAAAATGAGCGAAATGCGTTGAAGGCAATAGATGGCAAAAATTTTTTATGCAAGACAATTTTTACGCAACTTTTTTCTCCCTCCAGATGCATTAAAGTCAATGAGAGTTTTTCCTATGGCAACTTTTTTGTCTCTGTGACATTTTTTATCTTGGCAACTTTTTTGTTGTGGCAAATTTTTGCCACAGTGTAGCGAAAAGATTCGCTCATCACTAGTAAAAAAAAACAGGTGCAGAGCAACGAAAAGTTCCTGGGGACAGAAATGATGGGCTGTGATTGGCTATTGGTAGCCCCTATGTGGACTGGCAGCTACAGGGGGTTCTGTTTGGCAGTGCACCTGGTTTTTATACAACCAAAATTTGCCTCCAAGCCAGGAATTCAAAAATAAGCTCCTGCTTTGAGGCCACTGGGAGCAACATCCAAGGGGTTGGAGATAAACATGTTCCTCATGAGCCACTGGTTGGGGACCACTGCTATATTATATTAGTACAACAACTGAAACCTCTAGGCACCATCTCTACTGAAAGGAGAAATGCTGAATTTTATATACTGTACCTACTGTACCAGCCCAGAGGTTCAGCAACCCTATAACAGTTATGATTCACGTTGCCCCAAGGAGATCCCCATCTTGGACCTTGTTAGGCATCTTTAGTGTGTCATTGGCTCTGCACATGCTCAGTAGGCTCTGAGCTAACCTTAGGAGTCATTGGAAATCATTAGAAATAAAATTCTACCACTGGGGCTCATTTATAAAGATTGGCCCCTGGGTAGTAACCCATGGCAACCAATCAAATGCTTGCATTCATTTAACCAGCAGCTGGCCCATCTAGTGGCCCACAAGTTATCCAGGCAGGCAGAATCCAATTAAGAAACCATTTATTCTCTATCCAATATCAGAAACATTTGCATTCTCAGGTTTATTGAGTTGCTCTAGAGAAAGACAGGTCTGCAGAGAAGGGAACAGAAAGATCAGAGGCAGGACAGCCCCTAAATCATTCACACATTTGGGCTAAAGAGATAGGAATAAAGGTAATGAAATACTTATTTGAGAAATAATCTTCTTCCCTGTGTTTATTGGCTTTATCACTCCAATCTCAAGGGGAAATATACCCCAATATTAACATTTGTCTAATAGTTATGTGTAACTGTCATTGTGTCTGTCTGTCCCTTTCTACAGTCTGACCGTAGAAAGGGACAGACAGATACATTTTTCGGCGGCAATGATTGAAGCACCATGTTCTGGTTTCTTGAGTACATACGGACAGACAAACAGAACAAGTCATCCCAGCACAATTGGCAAATACACAGTTACAGCACATTCAGTATTTGCAGGTAGGGTTAATGTATTCCTGGTGGGCGCAGTTTCCCAGTCCCGTTTTCGGCTGCACCTTTGGCCGAGGCTGGTGGGGACCACGATTTAGGGCACAAGACAACTAGGAGGCGAGAAACTGAATTTGCTTGAGGTTCTCTTAAACGATTGTCCTGTAGATCCATCTCTGGAAGTTGGCCACTGCCGTATATACACCGGGGTATTTGGGGTTTGCACAGCTGTGACCCCAGGATACAATTCCATAGACTTTCCCATCGCACACCAGGGGCCCCCCAGAGTCTCCCTACAAAAGAACAACAGGGAAACCACAGTATTGATTAAAGGACATCAGGGGTTAATCTTCCACTGGGTTCCTAAAGTAGTGGTGTTATTATAAGGGGTGCAGGGAATGTGACTGGCACTAGGGCCCAGGGTCCCTAGTATAAAACCCACCTGACAGGCATCTTTTCCTCCAGCCGTGAAGCCGGCACAGATCATGTTGCTTGTGATGTGTCCAGCGTAGGAGGCGGAGCTGTTACATTTTCTCATGGGCACTATGGGTAGTTTTACACTTCTCAGGGTATCCGAGGGCCTCCCTCCAATGGTGCTGGTGAATCCCCAGCCGGAAACTTGGCACAAACGACCTTCAGCCGGAGCTACCCCCTGCAGGGGCAATGGCACTACAGACACAAAGGCGTTGTACAATGCTGGGCGATTTAGCTGCAAGACAGGGCAGGACTCGGATAGGATCTGTGCAGCCACTGGGACAGAATGTTCTGTTATACAGATAGCTAGAATCTCAGCTGCCATAAAGCAGGACAGGACTGCTGCTTACAATGGGGATCAGATAGGATCTGTAAAGCCACTGGGACAGAATGTTCTGTTATACAGATAGCTAGAATCTCAGCTGCCATAAAGCAGGACAGGACTGCTGCTTACAATGGGGATCAGATAGGATCTGTGCAGCCACTGGGACAGAATGTTCTGTTATACAGATAGCTAGAATCTCAGCTGCCATAAAGCAGGACAGGACTGCTGCTTACAATGGGGATCAGATAGGATCTGTGCAGCCACTGGGACAGAATGTTCTGTTATACAGATAGCTAGAATCTCAGCTGCCATAAAGCAGGACAGGACTGCTGCTTACAATGGGGATCAGATAGGATCTGTAAAGCCACTGGGACAGAATGTTCTGTTATACAGATAGCTAGAATCTCAGCTGCCATAAAGCAGGACAGGACTGCTGCTTACAATGGGGATCAGATAGGATCTGTGCAGCCACTGGGACAGAATGTTCTGTTATACAGATAGCTAGAATCTCAGCTGCCATAAAGCAGGACAGGACTGCTGCTTACAATGGGGATCAGATAGGATCTGTGCAGCCACTGGGACAGAATGCTCTGTTATACAGATAGCTAGAATCTCAGCTGCCATAAAGCAGGACAGGACTGCTGCTTACAATGGGGATCAGATAGGATCTGTGCAGCCACTGGGACAGAATGTTCTGTTATACAGATAGCTAGAATCTCAGCTGCCATAAAGCAGGACAGGACTGCTGCTTACAATGGGGATCAGATAGGATCTGTGCAGCCACTGGGACAGAATGTTCTGTTATACAGATAGCTAGAATCTCAGCTGCCATAAAGCAGGACAGGACTGCTGCTTACAATGGGGATCAGATAGGATCTGTAAAGCCACTGGGACAGAATGTTCTGTTATACAGATAGCTAGAATCTCAGCTGCCATAAAGCAGGACAGGACTGCTGCTTACAATGGGGATCAGATAGGATCTGTGCAGCCACTGGGACAGAATGCTCTGTTATACAGATAGCTAGAATCTCAGCTGCCATAAAGCAGGACAGGACTGCTGCTTACAATGGGGATCAGATAGGATCTGTGCAGCCACTGGGACAGAATGTTCTGTTATACAGATAGCTAGAATCTCAGCTGCCATAAAGCAGGACAGGACTGTTGCTTACAATGGGGATCAGATAGGATCTGTGCAGCCACTGGGACAGAATGTTCTGTTATACAGATAGCTAGAATCTCAGCTGCCATAAAGCAGGACAGGACTGCTGCTTACAATGGGGATCAGATAGGATCTGTGCAGCCACTGGGACAGAATGCTCTGTTATACAGATAGCTAGAATCTCAGCTGCCATAAAGCAGGACAGGACTGCTGCTTACAATGGGGATCAGATAGGATCTGTGCAGCCACTGGGACAGAATGTTCTGTTATACAGATAGCTAGAATCTCAGCTGCCATAAAGCAGGACAGGACTGCTGCTTACAATGGGGATCAGATAGGATCTGTGCAGCCACTGGGACAGAATGTTCTGTTATACAGATAGAATCTCAGCCATAAACTGTGCACTCACCTTTATCATCATTATATCAGCATTCTTGGAAGTTGAACTATAATCTGGATGCTGTACCATCCGAACTGGGCGGAAGATCTGCTCAGTGCCCTCAAAGACTGACAGTGAATATTCACCAGCGACAATGAACATCTGGTTCTGTCTGTGGGGTGAATCAATCAACACAGAATTGTAATATAGTGTTGCCCAGAATACAAGTGCAAGGCCACTCAGGGGGATCTACTAATAGGGGTTCCTAATGGGGGTAATACAAATGGGTTTCAATAGATTTACAGCTGATAATAATTTAGAATCTTATGTTTCTTACTCAGTTTTGCAGTGGGCGGCTGTAAGGACCCAGAATCTGCTGACCAGGGAACCCCCGCAGAAGTGAATGCTGGAGCTTCTCTTCAGAGACACCAGGTACCGGGCGGAATATGGGGATAAAATGTAGCCTCCGATGATGCGCTCCCTGGGGTCCTGCCCCTCAGCTACAAAACACAGAAGGTCAACAAGGAATTGGGTCTTGGTGGGGGAACAGGAAAGCTCGGCTCTAGCTTGAAAAACAAATATAAATAAATGAGTTATTACCCATGATTAATGAACTCCCATAGCAGCCCAACAGTATCTCACTGTCTGCACAACCCCTTCGATCCTCTTCTTTTGACTCACTTTACTCATCTCCACCATCTTCATCCTAATTTCTCTTTGTCTGTAATAGCCATCACTGCTTCTAATGAGCTTGTTCCTGCAATGTCCTGAAGCTCAGTTCCCAAACACCCCCAGCCTTGGCACACAACTCAAATCAGAACTATCCATATGTTGTCATGTTCATATCAGACCGCTGGTCCATCCAGAGATACAAATATTTTCTTATCTCCTGTAACACCAGCATTGGTTTGGCCAAACAAGCCAACTCTGTTTCACTACCTCCACCTCTTCTCACCAAAGCTTTTTACTACCAATATCCCACTGACCTCTGCTCATGATGTTGCTGAGCAAACCCAACCTTTCAGAAAGGACTTGGCTCAGCATGATCCCCCCTATACCTTCACCTCCACCCCTAAACCCTCACCAATCTGCTTTCTTTCTCCCCTGTTTTTGGAAAATAAAGTCTAAAAGATCTGGTTTCCTTCCATGTCTATCCCATTCCTTCCAAACTTCTCCGCAATCCCAGCTCATGACTAATCAAAGCTCTAAGCCAATAATTCCCCTTGACTGGACTCTTCCTCTTCAAATGAAAACATGGACTTTTTTCTCCACACTAATTCAACCCTCTCCTGACCCTTCTCTTTTCTTTCCTCTATCTTTACATTACATGAGTAGCTAAAATATAACCAACTGATCTGCTTTCTCTCTGATTACACTTTGTTTGTCTCCCTTCAGTAGGTATTTTGCCCACATAATCTCTAATCCAACCCACCAAAGACCTGGTATCTTCATTAAGTCAAAAACCATTTCCCCATAGAACTACTTCTTTATATCTCAGCAGCTTTTGAGTTAATCATCTTCTCCTCCTCCAGTCCCTCCATTCTCTTGGCCTTCAGAGCTCTGTCCAGTCCTGGCTTTGCTCTTACCTTTCTAATTTCTCTTTCTGGGTCTGCTATGATGAAGCCTGATCTTCTCCCTTACCTCTCTTTGTTGGGTCCCATATCTAGTCCTCATATTAGTCTTTCTGTTTATTTCCTCACATGGGGAGCCAACCAGTTCATATGGTTTCCAGTACCCTCTATAAACTGATAAATGTGCCTGCACCCAATCTCTTATCTTGGGTCTCTTCTCATTTTAATTAAAGGGGAAGTAAAGTGTAAAATAGAATAAGGCTAGAAATGCTGTATTTTGTACACTAACCATAAACATGAACTTACTGCACCACAAGGCTAATCAAACAAATTATTTATATTTTTAAAGTTGGCCACAGGGGGTCACCATCTTGTAACTTTGTTATACATCTTTGCAAGACTAAGACCTTGCACATGCTCAGTGTGGTCTGGGCTTCAGTTGGGAGGTTAAGCTTAGAGGTCATCATAAATTATCAAAACAGCACAATTCAAATAATATCTGCAATAGAAGCAGATGCAACAAGACTGATTAATAATCAGAATATACAGACTGCACTGGGTCTGTGGATCCAAATCTGTACACAGTCACCAGCTGCTCTACAGGGAAACAAACAAAGCTGCTCAAGGTCAGGGAAGTAAGGTGGGGGCTCCCCCTGCTGTTTGAAAGTATGATCATTTCCTGCAGAGCAGTTAGGGACCATCTGAAGTTTCCTTTCCACAGCAGTCAAAGCAAGAAAAACGAAGGGGGAATTTCTCTGCATACAGTCAGGTTTCTTATAAAAACATTTTTTAATTAAAGTATATTGGAGATAGATTTCTTTTTCATTAAAGAAAGTAAAAATGGGATTTTATTTTTTTGTCTTTACATGCCCTTTAAATCCATTAAACATGTCTGCCCTACTCACTGTACCCCCAAAATATGATAATAATCCCCTGATTATCATGTGACGGGGGGGAAGCAGTCAGACCCCCATGTGCTGAGAAACACGTTCCCTCAGGGCAGGACAAAAACAGTTATTACAAGCTATGCCCTTGGAATTTACCTAAAAAGGAGAAATAAAAATAACATGACATTGGGGTGACAATGGGACACAAGAACTGATCTCCCCTCTAAGAAATTCCTATATTTACTCCTTTGGGGGGGTCCTGTAGTATTTCATACCCTTTGTTTTGTTTCCTTTGAGAGCAACGATGGATGAACAAGAATGCAATTGCTGATTGGATCTCCCAGAGCTGCTCCCAGAACTCTCTGCAGTCCAATTCATTTACCTTTTTTTATGATGCCGTCGCCCTACGGATTCCTGGAAATAGACATGAGGGAACTGGAGCAAAACCCTCTGATTTTCCAGGAATTCCGAAAACACTGTACAGGAGAAGTGATGTCTCATTCCATAAGTCATTTATAGAGCTGGGCCAGGCAGGTACAAACAGAACCACCAATATTATATGTCATAGAGTGAATTGGAACAAACACAGGTGCACCAGGGACCAGGTACTGCTGAATTTGGAATTGTTACCAGGAATGCAGTTGCTTTTCATTATCCTACAATTATCATTATCCTACAATCACACTAAAAGAACATTTTAAGGTGGGCCTCCTGTGCGGAGTTATTGACATTGCCACAGGCTTGGCCCTAAAGAAAGATACTCAGTTGGTCCAGTTCCAGACAACAGTTGGCTCAAGAATAATTGGGGTTGGGCAGAGGGGAGGCTGAGCGGAAGGTAAGGCATTGCCTTTTGCTCTTCTGGGATCAGATTCACTCAGTTTGGGATTAATGTATAAAAAAACCTCTATATCACTGGAAGAAGAAAGGTGAGGTTGTTTATTGCTAGGGATGTAGCGAACGTCGGAAAAAAAGTTCGCGAACATATTCGCGAACTTGCGCAAAAACGCGAGCGGTTCGCGAACGGTTCGCGAACCCCATAGACTTCAATGGGAAGGCGAACTTTAACATCTAGAAAAGACATTTCTGGCCAGAAAAATGATTTTAAAGTTGTTTAAAGGGTGCAACGACCTGGACAGTGGCATGCCAGAGGGGGATCAAGGGCAAAAATGTATCTGAAAAATCTGCCTGTGTGTGCTTGGAAGAGATAGTGTAGGGGGAGAGCTGTTAGTGATTTCAGGGACAGATGATAGTAAGTTTGCTGGCTAGTAATCTGCTTGATACTGCTCTGTATTGGAGGGACAGAAGTCTGCAGGGATTTGAGGGACATTTTAGCTTAGGTAGCTTTGCTGGCTAGTAATCTACTGTTCTCTTTAAACAACTGCCATACGTTGACCTTGTAGGCATTGTTTGCCCAGTTTTTTTGGACGCAGCCACTGAAGCACAGTTGCCAGAAAAAATATGCCATATAAATGCTGAAAATAGTCATTTTTCGCCATACGTTGACCTTGTAGACATTGTTTGCCCAGTTTTTTTGGTTGCAGCCACTGAAGCACAGTTGCCAGAAAAAATATGCCACATAAATGCTGAAAATAGTCATTTTTTGCCAAAAAAAGTGACTCCGGTGTTTTTTCTGGAGACGGTAATATTATGGATATTTAGACAGAATGGGAACAAGGTCACACAGCTCGATGGCGGGTTGAAGAAAACAGTGTGCAAATAATGCCTACAAGGCCAACGTATACACTACTACAGCGGTGGATACGGATTACGTAAAATATATGAATGCTGCTTGAAAAAAGTGACTCCGGTGTTTTTTCTGGAGACGGTAATATTATGGATATTTAGACAGAATGGGAACAAGGTCACACAGCTCGATGGCGGGTTGAAGAAAACAGTGTGCAAATAATGCCTACAAGGCCAACGTATACACTACTACAGCGGTGGATACGGATTACGTAAAATATATTATGGCTGCTTGAAAAAAGTGACTCCGGTGTTTTTTCTGGAGACGGTAATATTATGGATATTTAGACAGAATGTGAACAAGGTCACACAGCTCGATGGCGGGTTGAAGAAAACAGTGTGCAAATAATGCCTACAGGGCAAATAATGCCTAAAAGGTCAACTTATACACTACTACAGCGGTAGTAAAATAAAAAAAGTAAAATAAAAAAAAATGAATATTAAAAAAAAAAAATTAAAGTTGGTGCTGCTGAACTACTAGGAGCAGCAGATTAGCACACCAGTCCCACTCCCCAACACTGCTAGACTAATAGCACTGGGCTCTTATAGTAGTAGTAGTAGTAGTAGTAAAACAACAAAAAAATAAATAAAAGCAGTCCTTACAAGGACTACTGTTATTGCAGCAGTCAGCAGATGAGATCAGAAGCAGGACAGCTGCCCACTGCAGCTACATACAGAGCACTGCAGTAGAAGGTAGATTACTAGCCAGCAAAGCTACCTAAGCTAAAATGTCCCTCAAACCCCTGCAGACTTCTGTCCCTCCAATAACAGAGCAGTATCAAAACGATTACTAGCCAGCAAACTTTCAACTGTCCCTGAAATCACTAACAGGCAGCAGCTCTCTCCCTACACTATCTCTTCAGCACACACAGGCAGAGTGAAAAAACGCTGCAGGGCTTCGGTTTTTATAGGGAAGGGGAGTGGTCCAGGGGAGAGCTTCCTGATTGGCTGCCATGTACCTGCTGGTCTGGGGTGAGAGGGCAAAAAAAAGCGCCAACAATGGCGAACCCAAATGGCGAACGTCGCGCGACGTTCGCGAACTTCCGGCGAGCGCGAACACCCGATGTTCGCGCGAACAAGTTCGCCGGCGAACAGTTCGCGACATCTCTATTTATTGCCCAAGCCCATTGCTAACTAACAATTGTACACATTCCTGATAACCCAACCAGAAATAATGCTGTATTAGATCTACTGACCTCAGATAAGTAGAGTCCATAAAAATATACAATATTTTGGCGACTCATTATTAACTCAGAACTTTTGAGGACAAGACATGAGTTGGCTTACTTGCAAGAGATCTGGAAACACTAGAAATCTGGGTGGCAAAGTGGCTGATAAGATTCACAATCAATGAATGTAAGTCATGCACGTGGGAATTTAAAATATGCAGCCACTTAATCGGATTAAGATGGTGGAATCTTTGATGGAGAAGAACCTGGGGGCACTTGAGGATAATAAACTTGGCTGTAGTAAACAATGGCAGTCACCAGCAGGAAGGGATTCACTGGAGGAGGAGTTATTCTTCCCCTTTACAATGGGTTGGTAAAGGGAACTATATATAAATATATAAGGGATATGATCACTATATATAAATATATAAGGGGATATGATCTCTATAATTAAATATATAAGGGGGATATGATCACTATATATAAATATATAAGGGGGATATGATCACTATATATAAATATATAAGGGGGATATGATCACTATATATAAATATAAAGGGGATATGATCACTATATATAAATAAGAAGGGGATATGATCACTATATATAATATGTATAGGGGATATGATCACTTACCTATATAAATATATAAGGATATATGATCACTATATATAATATATAGGGGATATGATTTTAAGGGGGATAATGATCCCTATATATAAATATATCAGGGGATATGATCACCTCTATATAAATATATAGGGGATCTGATCACTATATATAATATATAAGCGGGATATGTCTATATAATAATATATAAGGATATTTATAATTATAAGGGGATATGATTCATATAATATAAATATATTAAGGGATATGATCACTATATATAAATATATAAGGGGGATATGGATCACTATATATAAATATATAAGGGGATTGATCACTACTAATTATCACTATATTAATATATAAGGGGATATGATCTCTATATATAATATATAAGGGGGATATGATCACTATATATAAATATATAAGGGGATATGATCACTATATTATAATATATAAGGGATATGATCACTATATATAAATATATAAGGGGATATGATCACTATATATAATATTAAGGGATATGATCACTATATATAAATATATAAGGGGGATATGATCACTATATATAAATATAAAGGGATATGATCACTATATATAAATATATAAGGGGATATGATCAACTATATATAAATATATAAGGGGATATGATCACTATATATAAATATATAAGGGGGATATGATCACTATATATAAATATATAAGGGGATATGATCACTATATATAAATATATAAGGGGATATGATCACTATATATAATATATAAGGGATATGATCACTATATATAAATTATATAAGGGGATATGATCACTATATATAAATATATAAGGGGGATATGATCACTATATATAAATATATAAGGGGATATGATCACTATATATAAATATATAAGGGGATCATGATCACTATATATAAATATATAAGGGGATATGATCACTATATATAAATATATAAGGGATATGATCACTTATATAAATATATAAGGGGGATATGATCACTATATATAAAATATAAGGGGATATGATCCACCTATATATAAATATATAAGGGGGATTATGATCACTATATATAAATATATAAGGGGATATGATCACTATATATAAATATATAAGGGACCATACAATATGCTATTTGGTCCTATGCTGTATTACTCAATATCTAGTGTCCCTTGCAGGTCGCTTTTGTTTCCCCATTCAGAGTGTGAGCTCCTCCAGTTGGGGAAACAATTTTCAGGTGAAATACCTTTTTAAAGTGAAAATTCGCCTGGAAATAAAACATCTTGTAATCGGAGCAGCACTTTCTCCTTGACTCTGAGTATTTGCCTTTTCTGTTACGCTTCTTTCTAGCGTGAAATTGAAACTACTTTTTGGTTGCTGGGGGGTCAGTGACTCCGTGTGAATTGCCCGACCGTATTGAAAGACTCCTGGGCTGGTTTGTTTGTGGGTACAATAGTAACGGGCACAATGCCCAAAAGTGCCATGAATGCTGTGGGTTTAACATTCTATAGACAAGGGAAGAAGCCAGAGATTTATTCTTATAGAGAGATGTCTGGCCCATGGTAATTAAGGGGTTAATAGCTTTTCATTACAGCCGAGGCCTGAAATTGGGGCAAGAAGCTGCATTTCCTGGTCTCCAGGATGTAATCGACATCCTATTGATTAAGGATTATTATAGTGTCAGGGCTTCTGATTGGCTTATTTCCTAGAAATCAATGTTCCTATGGGATACAGTCTCTCTATATTACACGGTGGATATTACACATTATGCACTCGGCTAATTAATAACTCGTCTGCTCGTTAGGTGATTAGGGAAGAAGTGATCAGAGCAATGGAACCAGACGTCACAGTCCATGAAATAAAATCGATAAGGTGTATTTTTCCCCATTTGCTACAGAGAAGCGCTAAAATCCCAAAAAAATCTCTAAAGAGGTTGTTCACTTTTAAATAAATTATTAGTACAATGTAGAGAGTGATATTCTGAGACAATTTGTAATTGGTTTTCCTTTTTTATTATTTGTGTTTTTTTCCAGGCATCTGGTTGCTAGGGTCCAAACTCCCCTAGCAACCATGCACTGATTTGAATAAGAGACTGGAATATGAATAGGAGAGGCCTGAATAGAAAGATGAGGAATAAAAAGTAGCAATAACAATACATTTGTAGCCTTAGATGGCATTTGTTTTTTTAGATGGGGTCAGTGACCCCCATATGAAAGCTGAAAAGGGTGAGAAGCAATAGGTAAATAGTTAAACAAAACTATTAAAAAAATAAATTGAAAAATTGCTTAGAATGAGCCATTCTATAATATATTAACAGTTGACTTGAAGGTGAACCATCCCTTTAAAATCCGAAAATCACAGAATATTTTTGATGGTATGTTGGAAAGTTACTGAGAATTCAGGAGTGTTTCCATATTTTTTTGGGGGGGGGAGAAGTTCCCCTTTAATACAGCTGTAATCCTCTATCTCTAACTTACCCGGGGGATATCCAGGACTACCAGGGCATGCCGGGAGTTGTAGCTGGATGGAACTCCCAGCAAATGAATATTCCGACCTCCGGGAATCACAACAAGATCCCATTTCCCCCATTGATATGAATAAAACTTACCGATTATCGCCGTGAGGTGTAGAGTGAGAAGGAGCAGCAGTTTGGGAAGAGTCATGGTAGTGCTCGTGGGACAGCACCTAGTGAGCTAGCACTCAGCCGGGAGACTTACCTGCCCCGGGGCTGTCTCTTTCAGTTGCCATAGTGATGACATGGACCAATAGAATAGTCTATTTATTCGCTCAGGTACCTGAGGACAGCGACTCCTCTCAGCTTTCTTACTGGATCTGATACCCTGAGACAGTGTGAGCTACGGGGTCATCCCTCCTGCCCTTGGCACAGAACATGTTCACTTGATATGCCAACCGGCCCGCTGCACCCACCTTGGGCAAAGCAAGAGGTTCTGCTTTATCCTGTGTTTGCTTTCAAGTAAATTTATATTAACCCTTCTATCCCTTACACAGTACAGTATGAGGGTATATCTTATTGTGTGCCCAGAACATTCCTTCTCTGTATATTTGTATTTATACATATGGGAGGAGGAGGTGCCATATTGATTCCCTTAGACAGTACAGTATGAGGGTTTAGCTTATTGTGTGCCCAGAACATTCCTTCTCTGTATATTTGTATTTATACATATGGGAGGAGGAGGTGCCATATTGATTCCCTGACAGTACAGTATGAGGGTATAGCTTATTGTGTGCCCAGAACATTCCTTCTCTGTATATTTGTATTTATACATATGGGAGGAGGGAGGTGCCATATTGATTCCCTTAGACAGTACAGTATGAGGGTATAGCTTATTGTGTGCCCAGAACATTCCTTCTCTGTATATTTGTATTTATACATATGGGAGGAGGGAGGTGCCATATTGATTCCCTTAGACAGTACAGTATGAGGGTATAGCTTATTGTGTGCCCAGAACATTCCTTCTCTGTATATTTGTATTTATACATATGGGAGGAGGAGGTGCCATATTGATTCCCTTAGACAGTACAGTATGAGGGTATAGCTTATTGTGTGCCCAGAACATTCCTTCTCTGTATATTTGTATTTATACATATGGGAGGAGGAGGTGCCATATTGATTCCCTTAGACAGTACAGTATGAGAGTATAGCTTATTGTATGCCCAGAACATTCCTTCTCTGTATATTTGTATTTATACATATGGGAGGAGGAGGTGCCATATTGATTCCCTTAGACAGTACAGTATGAGGGTATAGCTTATTGTGTGCCCATAACATTCCTTCTCTGTATATTTGTATTTATACATATGGGAGGAGGAGGTGCCATATTGATTCCCTTAGACAGTACAGTATGAGGGTATAGCTTATTGTGTGCCCAGAACATTCCTTCTCTGTATATTTGTATTTATACATATGGGAGGAGGAGGTGCCATATTGATTCCCTTAGACAGTACAGTATGAGGGTATAGCTTATTGTGTGCCCAGAACATTCCTTCTCTGTATATTTGTATTTATACATATGGGAGGAGGAGGTGCCATATTGATTCCCTTAGACAGTACAGTATGAGGGTATAGCTTATTGTGTGTCCAGAACATTCCTTCTCTGTATATTTGTATTTATACATAAGGGAGGAGGAGGTGCCATATTGATTCCCTTAGACAGTACAGTATGAGGGTATAGCTTATTGTGTGCCCAGAACATTCCAACTAAAATGGCAAAAGTGAATCTGCACAGCTTGGTGTATAGGGTTTTTAGAGGAGAAGAATGTGTATAATCTCCTGTTTCCTCCCACACCCCAAATGTGCACAGGTAAGTTCATTAGCTTTTCAGTAAATTGATCATAGTGTATGTAAATGTGATGTTAATGTTAATGAGGCATCTTAGATTGTAAGCTCACTGGGACAGGGACTGATGGGAAAATGATAGGGACCTTATATTGAAAGCTCACGGGGCAACGACTAATGGGAATGTAATAGGGACCATAAAGTGTAAGCTCACTGGGGCATGAGCAGGAGGCGCCAGTGTTTCCAGGCGGAGCCAATAAATCTGCTCTTGGCCAAATATTTCCTCAGTATCTGCGGGGGATCCTGGGGGACATTCCATAAGATCAATATATTAATAGAAGGGCAGATATTTAATATAAAAGTGCAACTCCCATAGCAACGTATATATCTGTGTACCCCACCAGCACTCCCTGCCCCCCCCCAACAGCTGTGGGTGCTGCCCCCCCATACTTTCCCCACTGGTCACTAAACCGTCATTTGAAGCTGAGGCTCATGAGGGAGATGAATAATGTGTCCTCCCATCTGATGACACTCTCTGATGTCACTGTCTGATGTCACTGTCTGATGTCACGCTCTTATGTCACTCTCTGATGTCACTGTCTGATGTCACTGTCTGATGTCACGCTCTTATGTCACTCTCTGATGTCACGCTCTGATGTCACTCTCATGTTGTCATGCTCTGATGTCACTCTCTGATGTCACGCTCTTATGTCACTCTCTGATGTCGCTCTGTGATGTCACGCTCTTATGTCGCTCTCTGATGTCACGCTCTGATGTCACTCTATGATGTCAGAGAGTAAAAAGCCTATGGCTTTAACCTTTTGCACTGACGACTCCCATGTTTTAATGGGGTACATGCGGGGGGAGGAGGAAATATATATATATATATATATCATATATGTCACATGGTATACAGTACAATGATATAATGCACCAATAGGCATCACTGGGGCTCAAGGAATGGGGGTGTGGGGGGGTATGTGTAATTATATCTCTCCTGCCCTTGTGCTCCCCCTGTACATTACTCCCCTCCCCCCAGGCTTGGTAAATCACTGTCAGGCTCTGGGCTGTTCTAGGGGCTCACAAATAAATGTGCGGCTAATGTGCAGGGGGGTCGGTGAGTAAACGGGGTCAGGCTCAGGGTGAGCACATTCATCTGCTGATGTCTCCCTTGTTGTTAGCAGGGGCTGCTGGGAAATGTATTCACTGCCATTGGCCACCTGTAAAGCTGAATGTGCTGCACAGTTATTGGTCCATTTGCTGCAGCCCCTTGGCTTTTGTTCCTACGTCTGGCAGAAAGTTCTGGTAATTGTTTAACAAAAAAGTAAAGTTAGAAGATATTGAAAAACAAAGTATTAGCTGGTACTTATGGGCCCATCGAATGGCAGGTGGAGAAATTCCAAATAAAATTCTCATTCCCCCCTCTCTTGGTAGGGAATCCCATAACCTGACTGTCCTTACAGTAAAGAACCCCTTCCTATGCTGATGGTGAGATCTCCTTTCCTCCCCACCAATGAATCACTCATTCCCCTCTCTTGGTAGGGAATCCCATAACCTGACTGCCCTTACAGTAAAGAACCCCTTCCTATGCTGATGGTGAGATCTCCTTTCCTCCCCACCAATGAATCACTAATTCCCCCTCTCTTGGTAGGGAATCCCATAACCTGACTGTCCTTACAGTAAAGAACCCCTTCCTATGCTGATGGTGAGATCTCCTTTCCTCCCCACCAATGAATCACTCATTCCCCTCTCTTGGTAGGGAATCCCATAACCTGACTGCCCTTACAGTAAAGAACCCCTTCCTATGCTGATGGTGAAATCTCCTTTCCTCCCCACCAATGAATCCCGCAGGTCAAAGGGAGGCAGCATCGCTAGAGTAATGAGTACAATATCGCTCTCTGCACAAGCTGAATTTTTAGGTTAAAACCCAGAAATTTGTCTCTTAAAGTTACAAGAAGCGGCTTTTTCCACATCCATTGGGACTTAATTAAGTGCCATATTTATTGTATACGGGGGACCTGGGGTTGAAAAGCTTTAATGATTATTAGGGATGCACCGAATCCACTATTTGGGATTCGGCCGAATCCCAGAATCCTTGGTGAAAGATTCGGCCGAATATCAAACCGAATCCTAATTTGCATATGCAAATTAGGGGCAGGAAAGGAAAAAGTGGGGGAAAATCTTCTTTTGTGACGAAAAGTCACGTGATTTCACTACCCTCCCATATGCAAATTAGGGAGCACCTTGCACCCGTATTTATGGCTACTTGTTTTTTCAGGGTGCTGGTCTTTGTCCTCCTGTGGCTCCGCTACACAGATTATATTTTCTTCTCCTCCCCAGAGGACATACAAAGAATTCATTAGGACCCTCAATGGCAATAACGTCAATATTTTCCTCCCATCAGAAATCTCGCCCAAACCTGCTTCATTTTAAGATTTGTAATGGAGGGTTCATTTATGTACCAAATGGATAATAAGTGGGGTGGATTATGGTTTCCATGACTCACATTTGGACTGTGGATGTGAGATGTTTTGATCATTTATGACAATCCCTAAGAAGCCCAGATCACATTGAGCATGTGCACAGTCTTGGTCTTGCAAAGATGTATAACAAAGTTACAAGATGGTGACCCCCTGTGGCCAACTTTGAAAGCATAAATCATTTGTTTGATTAGACTTGTGGTGCAGTAAGTTCATGTTTATGTTTAGTATACAAAATACAGCATTTCTAGTCTTATTCTATTTTACACTTTACTTCACCTTTAAAGGAAAAGGAAAGCTACAGAGGCATTTTATTGCCAATAGATTAGCCACAATAGTGCAAGATAGAATGCTATATTTATTCTGTAGAATGTTTTACCAAACCTGAGTAAACAGCTCTAGAAGCTCTGTTTGTTTAGGATAGCAGCTGCCGTATTAGCTTGGTGTGACATCTCTCCCTGCTTATTCATAGCTCTGGGCTCAGATTACAGCAGAGAGGAGAGGAGGAGGAGAGAGGAGCAAACTGAGCATGCTCAAGCCCTAGCCCTGGAGGTTTAAGCTGAAAACAGTTAGTCTGATACAGAAGCCCATGAGTACACAATAGAAGGAAAGAAATGTGCTGTTTCTTTTGACAGAGGACTCAGAGCAACATTACTTTGAGGGGTTACTGGTGTATTTATATAGACCTTTCTGATAAGGCTTACTTAATGTTAGTAATAACATCTCCTTTAAGTACAGACGATGGGATGACATTAGGAGGGTCGGGAACAAAGAGGTGTCATTTAAACTTTGCAGCACCCAGTTATGTGCAGGGATTGGCTTGTGCAATTAGCTAAATAACCTGGTTGTGGGGGTGGGGGGGGTATAATCTTGTGGATTTTTTCATGTGCTGATTGGTTGCTGCACTTGCACATTAGCATTGATAGCTTTGTCACTGGCAGTACCACTTCTATTAATGGAGGCAGATGTCCCGTAGTCCAACAAAGAAGCGCACATTAATTATTATACAGTATTAGTCCCACTGCCCCTGCCGGGAGCCTGTTCCGTGTCTCTACCACCCCTTCTGTAACGCAGCACTTCCTTATGTTCTCTTTTATCCTGCCCTACTCAGTCTTGTGATGCGCCCCCTTATGGTCGGGTTTATGATGCCGGCACTCAGGAACGCCACGTCATGTGTGAGAAGCAGCAGTGAAACATTATTATTTATTGTCCATTTGCAGATCTAAGTTTATTCATGTGAGTGGGAGTTGCTCTACTATGTAACATGAAATAAACATGAACTCCCAGTCAGTGGCGTAACTAGATATTACTGGGCCCCACAGCAAATTATTTTTCAGGCCCCCAAAATGTTTAGAGGTTGACTTGTTTCTCCAATATTTATTTGTATATGAATTAGGGCCTCATGGGGCCCCTATACCTCCTGGGCCCCCCTGCAGCCGCAGGGTCTGCTTCCTCTATAGTTACACCCCTGCTCCCAGTGCCCAAGCCATTCTGAAAGCAGAACAACACATACACTGCTACTAATACTTTCAATTGGCCAGTTTAGGTTTGACTCCCACATTTATTCATTTCCTATCCTGACATTCCGACAAATACTGAGTAACCTTACGTCCTTCAACCTAGCAACAAGATAGCAACGGAAATGCCGGACTGTGCAGCTGTAGAACAAAGGTAAATCATTAGACAAAATAGAGATTTAAGATTAAAAGTATCATTACAGAACTCCACAAAGGGCAACTATTTCCAGTTTTCTAACATTAATCATTTCTTTGAGTCGCTGGATTGGCTCAGTGACCCGGATCACCGACTGTCACAATTGGTACAGATTTACCAGTTTTAGAAAGTCAGCACCCTGGTTTACAGCATATACGGTGAAACAAAATTATTCTGAAATGGAAAAAGTTTGAAAAACTGATA
This sequence comes from Xenopus laevis, assembly GCF_017654675.1. NCBI lineage: Eukaryota > Metazoa > Chordata > Amphibia > Anura > Pipidae > Xenopus > Xenopus laevis. Next base: position 110,113,242 of record NC_054384.1, on the reverse strand, counting down.
AGAATTATAAACAGATACTATAAAAATTCATTATTTGTAGCAGAATATTTGAAAATGACACGGTTTCTGAAAGTGAACTGACCATTGTTCCTGTCCCTTTAAGAATATCATATATTATAATGTAATTTCTTTCCTTATTCCTTCCTTCCTTCCTTCCTTCCTTCCTTCCTTCCTTCCTTCCTTTCTTCCTTAATTCTTCCTTCCTTTCTTCCTTTATTCTTCCTTCCTTCCTTCCCTCCTTCCTTCCTTTCTTCCTTAATTCTTCCTTCCTTTCTTCCTTTATCCTTCCTTCCTTCCTTTCTTCCTTTCTTCCTTAATTCTTCCTTAATTCTTCCTTCCTTCCTTCCTTCCTTCCTTCCTTCCTTCCTTCTTTCTTCCTTTCTTCCTTCCTTCCTTCCTTCCTTCCTTCCTTCCTTCCTTCCTTCCTTCCTTCCTTCCTTCCTTCCTTCCTTCCTTCTTTATTCCTTTCTTCATTCTTCCTTCCTTCCTTCCTTCCTTCCTTCTTTCTTCCTTCCTTTCTTCCTTAATTCTTCCTTCCTTTCTTCCTTAATTCATCTTTCCTTCCTTCCTTCCTTCTTTCCCTCTCTCTCTCTCTCTCTCTCTCTCTCTCTCTCTCTCTCTCTCTCTCTCTCTCTCTCTCTCTCTCTCTCTCTCTCTCTCTCTCTCTCTCTCTCTCTCTCTCTCTCTCTCTCTCTCTCTCTCTCTCTCTCTCTCCCTTCCCCATTTTCTTTCTGTACAATGCATACAAGCCCCATTCCCCGTGAGAGAGACATCCCAGTGGCTGTTCCCCGTCTGCGCTGGATGCCGGTGTGATGTGACAGGACAGCAGGGAGACTGAGAGATGAATGAATAGAGTCACTGCAGCAGTGAGGTCCCATGCAGAGTTGTGCAGTTATGCAAGAAGCAAGAAGAGTCTGTTCCACCAATAAGGTGACACTGCACTGCAACCTGCCACTCAGCCTCTTCCCAAGAACAACCCCCCTGCCCCTGAATGAAGGAGACAAGATACAGAGGAGGAACACAGGAGGGCTGAGCCCCAGCCAATCAGAAAGCAGCTTCCCTGGGCCATTCAGTTCCATACAAATAGTGAGGCCCAGAGGCTGGAGGATATATGACAGGACACACACCCACATGTAAGTGCTGACACAAACCTACACAGACCAGGGCACCCACAGAGCTTACCCTCTACTGAGTGCCAGGAATATGGATGGGAATAACACTTGCCATGAGGATGGAGACATCACCAGCCAGTGTCCTTTGGCTTCTGCCCCCTCTCTACATCCCAAACTCGTCCAAAGACTTGTTGCCCAAAGCCATGAAGCCAAGCAGCGAGCCCACTGTCCCTACAGCAAGTTCCGGGTGGGAGCCGCACTCCTGACCATGGATGGGAAAGTCATTCTGGGTAAATACCACTAACAATTCTCTCTCTGCCAACTCTCTCTCTCTCTCATATAGTGCGTGTATAGTGCGTGTATAGTGCGTGTAAAGTGCGTGTATAGTGCGTGTATAGGGTGTGTATAGGGTGTGTATAGGGCGTGTATAGTGTGTGTATAGTGCGTGTATAGGGCGTGTATAGTGCGTGTATAGTGCGTGTATAGTGCGTGTATAGGGCATGTATAGTGCGAATAAAGTGCTTGTATAGTGCGTGTATAGTGCGTGTATAGGGTGTGTATAGGGCGTGTATAGTGTGTGTATAGTACATGTATAGTGCGTGTATAGGGCGTGTATAGTGCGTGTATAGGGCGTGTATAGGGCGTGTATAGGGCGTGTATAGTGCGTGTATAGTGCGTGTATAGTGCGTGTAAAGTGCGTGTATAGTGCGTGTATAGGGTGTGTATAGGGTGTGTATAGGGCGTGTATAGTGTGTGTATAGTGCGTGTATAGGGCGTGTATAGTGCGTGTATAGTGCGTGTATAGTGCATGTATAGGGCATGTATAGTGCGAATAAAGTGCTTGTATAGTGCGTGTATAGTGCGTGTATAGGGTGTGTATAGGGCGTGTATAGTGTATGTATAGTACATGTATAGTGCGTGTATAGGGCGTGTATAGTGCGTGTATAGGGCGTGTATAGGGCGTGTATAGGGCGTGTATAGTGCGAATATAGTGCGTGTATAGGGTGTGTATTGTGCATCTATAGTGCACTGTTTTTAGTAGCAGCTGTGGGGACAATATCCAGTTCAGGAGCAGCTGTTCAGATGCAGGGGGAGAGCACATGTGATTTACTAACTGTACATGAAAATGTTGATAGACATAAAAAAAGATTATTTTTTTGGTGTCAGTATCTCTTTAACAGCCCTAAATGTGAACTGACTTCTGCTGCCTTGTTCAAGAGGCGAAACCAGAGAAGAGAAAGGGACAGACACAATGACAGTTACACAGAACTATAAACCCAGTGAGAATGAGGAATGAATGGATATTGGGAAGTTGTATCAGGAGTCAGAAGCAGCAGTGCAGAGAAAGGGACAGACACAATGACAGTTACACAGAACTATAAACCCAGTGAGAATGAGGAATGAATGGATATTGGGAAGTTGTATCAGGAGTCAGAGGCAGCAGTGCAGAGAAAGGGACAGACACAATGACAGTTACACAGAACTATAAACCCAGTGAGAATGAGGAATGAATGGATATTGGGAAGTTGTATCAGGAGTCAGAGGCAGCAGTGCAGAGAAAGGGACAGACACAATGACAGTTACACAGAACTATAAACCCAGTGAGAATGAGGAATGAATGGATATTGGGAAGTTGTATCAGGAGTCAGAAGCAGCAGTGCAGAGAAAGGGACAGACACAATGACAGTTACACAGAACTATAAACCCAGTGAGAATGAGGAATGAATGGATATTGGGAAGTTGTATCAGGAGTCAGAAGCAGCAGTGCAGAGAAAGGGACAGACACAATGACAGTTACACAGAACTATAAACCCAGTGAGAATGAGGAATGAATGGATATTGGGAAGTTGTATCAGGAGTCAGAGGCAGCAGTGCAGAGAAGAGAAAGGGACAGACACAATGACAGTTACACAGAACTATAAACCCAGTGAGAATGAGGAATGAATGGATATTGGGAAGTTGTATCAGGAGTCAGAGGCAGCAGTGCAGAGAAAGGGACAGACACAATGACAGTTACACAGAACTATAAACCCAGTGAGAATGAGGAATGAATGGATTTCACTTTGAATTAAAGAAAAAATTTTGGGGTGTAGTTACCCTTTACATTATTTTGGTGCCTCACATAAGTGTAAGACATCCCTCAAAACCCCAATGTCAATTTCCTTTGCCCCCTGGGAATCTTACAACAAGGCCAGATCTGTAATTAGATAGATATATAGACAAACAGATAGAGATAATTAGATTAGATAGATAGATAGATAGATAGAGGCACTGACTGCATTTAAGATAATGTTACTTACTAAATGCTACTAGGGTTGCCACCTGGCCTGTAAAAATGATGGTTAATCCCAATGTTATTAATAGGGAATAAAGATAAATATATAGGAAGGTCAGTGATCCCAATGTTATTAATAGGGAATAAAGATAAATATATAGGAAGGCCAGTGATCCCAATGTTATTAATAGGGAATAAAGATAAATATATAGGAAGGTCAGTGATCCCAATGTTATTAATAGGGAATAAAGATAAATATATAGGAAGGTCAGTGATCCCAATGTTATTAATAGGGAATAAAGATAAATATATAGGAAGGTCAGTGATCCCAATGTTATTAATAGAGAATAAAGATAAATATATAGGAAGGTCAGTGATCCCAATGTTATTAATAGAGAATAAAGATAAATATATAGGAAGGTCAGTGATCCCAATGTTATTAATAGGGAATAAAGATAAATATATAGGAAGGTCAGTGATCCCAATGTTATTAATAGGGAATAAAGATAAATATATAGGAAGGTCAGTGATCCCAATGTTATTAATAGGGAATAAAGATAAATATATAGGAAGGTCAGTGATCCCAATGTTATTAATAGGGAATAAAGATAAATATATAGGAAGGTCAGTGATCCCAATGTTATTAATAGGGAATAAAGCTAAATATATAGAAAGGCCGGTACTTTTATCCAGTAAAGGTCGCAACCCTAAATGCTACTGTTCCTTTAAGGCACTGTTACTTTAACCATATTCGTTTTTTACACTTTTCTTTCCGCTTTATCGTCTGCAAACAAAATATTTTTGATCTTCGCAAACTTGTAAATTAAAAACAGGATCTGTGGGATACCACGTGGCCCGCCAGTCTCGCCCTGAGCCGGGTATCTGGGGCAACTGTGACACTTTATTTTTTTCTTTTATAGGCTGCAATGTGGAAAATGCCTGTTACGCACTGGGGATCTGCGCTGAGAGAACCGCCATCCAGAAGGCCGTGTCCGAGGGCCACAAGGAATTCAGGGCCATAGCCGTGGCAAGGTATGTCAGTGGCTAATATTGGGGAAGCCCCAAAGCCAGTGCCCTCTGCTGCTCTGCTAAAGGGGGAGTGTGATACTATTGGGTTTCCAGCTGATTATATACAGAATATATTATATACACTGTGTCTATACATCAGGACACCTGGAAAATCCCAGTGGGCCCCTCTGACCCAGACCCGCTCCCCAGCTCAAACTATGGGTAATGCCTCCAGCCTGGCTCTGATTGCAGTTGAAAAAAGAATAAAGTACTAAACCTCCCAACTGTCCCGTTTTTCATGGGACAGTCCCGATTTGGGCAGCTCAACTTGCAGTCCCGGATTATTAATGAAATATCCCGACTTTTTCTTTGATCTCCTGCACCGAACAACCAGAAAAAGATACAAAGTTTCTGAAACTTAATTGGCTTTTGGCAGAGAGCCAAGAATAGATACTTTTGTAACTATTTAAGATAAGCAAAGAAAAAATTACAATTAACAATTTAAAGGGGCGGTTCACCTTTGAGATTACTGTTAGTATGATGTAGAGAGGGATACTCTGAGACAATTTGCAATTGGTTTTCATTTTTTGTTATTTGTAGTTTTTGAGTTATTTAGCTTTTTATTCAGCAGCTCTTCAATTTGCATTCTAAGCAATCTGGTTGCTAGGATGCAAATTCCCCTAGCAACCATGCACTGATTTGAATAAGAGACTGGAATATAAATAGGAGAGGCCTGAATAGAAAGAGGAGTAATAAAAAGTAACAATAACAATACATTTGTAGCCTTACAGAGTATTTGTTTTTTAGATGGGGCAGTGACCCCTATTTGAAAGCTGCAAAGAGTCAGAAGAAAAAGGCAAATAACTATAAAAACTATAAAAAAAAAAAAAATGAAAACCAATTGAAAAGTTGCTTAGCACTGGCCATTCTATAACTTACTAAAAGTTACCTTAAAGGTTAACCACCCCTTTAAGATAAGCAGGTCTCTTGGGGAAACTGTGACTTTCAGCTTAAAGGGCAACTCACCAACTGTAATAACACATAAAAACCACAGAAATGTGTTCAAACTTTCCATAAACTGCCAAATTTTGTCAAATGTACATGGTAATAAGGAGGCGTGGCCACAAAAAATCAGAGTGATCAAATTTTTTTAGGGATGCACTGAATCCAGGCTCCGGTTCTGGATTCGGCCAGGGTTCAGCTTTTTTCAGCAGGGTTTGGTTGAATCCTTGTGCCTGGCCAAATCCTAATTTGCATATGTAAATTAGGGGCGGGTAGGGAAATCCCGTGACTTTTCGCCACAAAAGAAGAATTTTTTTCACTTTTTTCTTTCCTGCCCCTACTTTGCATATGCAAATTAGGATTTGGTTCGGTTCGGTATTCGGCCGAATCTTTCACCAAGGATTTGGGGATTTGGCCGAATCCCAAATAGTGGATTCGGTGCATCCCTAAAAAATTTTTGTCCCTCTTTCTGTTTTCAAAATGTTGGTTGGTATGAAGTACAGATGGGAAATGAAATTGAAAGGGATGCTCCTCCTTACCTGCATGTACGCCCCCCAAAAGAGTGGGTGCAAAAGGGATGAAGGTGGGCAGAGTCTAATCCAAGGGGGCCCAGATATTGTACCAACATGTAAACTGGGGCCCCTTGCACATCTGACCCACCTCCCCAATTATAACACACCCCACCCACAACCCACCCAAACCCCATCCATGTTTGTAGCCTGCACCCTTCTTTTATATTGTGGCACCCCGATGAGATGGAGGAACCCCAACTGCACCCCCACAGCAAAGGGCGGGTAGGGAAATCCCGTGACTTTTCGCCACAAAAGAAGAATTGTTTTCACTTTTTCCTTTCCTGCCCCTACTTTGCATATGCAAATTAGGATTTGGTTCGGTTCGGTATTCGGCCGAATCTTTCACCAAGGATTTGGGGATTCGGCCGAATCCCAAATAGTGGATTCGGTGCATCCCTAAAAATGCACCGAATCCCACCCAAAACCCATCCATGTTTGTAGCCTGCACCCTTTTTTATATTGTGGCACCCCGATGAGATGGAGGAACCCCAACTGCACCCCCACAGCAAAGCATCAGTCATCACCTGCAGAAGTAACGGCTCAGTAACTGCGGAAGTGGCAGTTTGGGGAGAGTAAACGTAATGGAACTCAGAGGAAGTGTCAATAAGTAGATTATTATATTTCAGCAATTTCATGGCACAAAAATGATTCTGTGCCACGGAATGAAAAGACACAGATAAACAAAACGGCACAATATTTCCAACTCATTTAGATCCTAGACAATCAATAACCCAGGAAATGCTGAAAATATGTGTTTCTAGCCAAATTTACCTCTAATAGGACTGGTCAATTGTGGGGTTCAGGACATGTTGGGGAGAATATGACTCCTGTACCATAAGCCTAATGTTCTTAGTGGTGATCTTAAAGGGGTTGTTCACCTTTAAGTTATCTTTAATTATAGAATGGCTAATTCTAAGCAATTTTTCAATTGATTTTCTTTTTTTTATAGTTTTTGAACAATTTGCCTTCTGACTCTTTCCAGCTTTCACTGACCCCATCTTAAAAATTCTACTTTTTATTCCTCATATTTCTATTCAGGCCTCTCCTCTTTATATTCCAGTCTCTTATTCAAATCAATGGATGGTTCAGAGTCACATCTAACACACTGATTCTAAATGGAAACGGAAACAACAGGCAGATTGCGCTGGGGGGATGGAGATGTTCCTTTAATTAAAGTGACAGCTGCATGAACAGGAGGCTCGTTTGTGCTCAAGAAATTATAATGAGAGGCTGCTATGGATGTTGGGTATTTACAGGTCTCTGGGGATTTAGGAAAGAGAGAACTGTCTGCAGGGAACATAATTCATTTGAACTGACAAACTGACATAATGTAAATATTGCAATACGTTGCCTCAATTAGTGATATACAGGAAAGCTTGGCTTATAGAGATGTACAGAAGGCTATTAGTCACAGCCACTCTCTATACTGTCCTGTGTGATACCAGAACATTCCTTCTCTGTATATTTGTATTTATACATATGGGAGGAGGAGGTGCCATATTGATTCCCTTAGACAGTACAGTATGAGGGTATAGCTTATTGTGTGCCCAGAACATTCCTTCTCTGTATATTTGTATTTATACATATGGGAGGAGGAGGTGCCATATTGATTCCCTTAGACAGTACAGTATGAGGGTATAGCTTATTGTGTGCCCAGAACATTCCTTCTCTGTATATTTGTATTTATACATATGGGAGGAGGAGGTGCCATATTGATTCCCTTAGACAGTACAGTATGAGGGTATAGCTTATTGTGTGCCCAGAACATTCCTTCTCTGTATATTTGTATTTATACATATGGGAGGAGGAGGTGCCATATTGATTCCCTTAGACAGTACAGTATGAGGGTATAGCTTATTGTGTGCCCAGAACATTCCTTCTCTGTATATTTGTATTTATACATATGGGAGGAGGAGGTGCCATATTGATTCCCTTAGACAGTACAGTATGAGGGTATAGCTTATTGTGTGCCCAGAACATTCCTTCTCTGTATATTTGTATTTATACATATGGGTAGGAGGAGGTGCCATATTGATTCCCTTAGACAGTACAGTATGAGGGTATAGCTTATTGTGTGCCCAGAACATTCCTTCTCTGTATATTTGTATTTATACATATGGGAGGAGGAGGTGCCATATTGATTCCCCTAGACAGTACAGTATGAGGGTATAGCTTAGTGTGTGCCCAGAACATTCGTTCTCTGTATATTTGTATTTTTCCTTCTCTGTATATTTGTATTTATATATATATATGGGAGGAGGGAGGTGCCATATTGATTCCCTTAGACAGTACAGTATGAGGGTATAGCTTATTGTGTGCCCAGAACATTCCTTCTCTGTATATTTGTATTTATACATATGGGAGGAGGAGGTGCCATATTGATTCCCCTAGACAGTACAGTATGAGGGTATAGCTTATTGTGTGCCCAGAACATTCCTTCTCTGTATATTTGTATTTATACATATGGGAGGAGGAGGTGCCATATTGATTCCCTTAGACAGTACAGTATGAGGGTATAGCTTATTGTGTGCCCAGAACATTCCTTCTTTGTATATTTGTATTTATACATATGGGTAGGAGGAGGTGCCATATTGATTCCCTTAGACAGTACAGTATGAGGGTATAGCTTATTGTGTGCCCAGAACATTCCTTCTCTGTATATTTGTATTTATACATATGGGAGGAGGAGGTGCCATATTGATTCCCCTAGACAGTACAGTATGAGGGTATAGCTTATTGTGTGCCCAGAACATTCCTTCTCTGTATATTTGTATTTATACATATGGGTAGGAGGAGGTGCCATATTGATTCCCTTAGACAGTACAGTATGAGGGTATAGCTTATTGTGTGCCCAGAACATTCCTTCTCTGTATATTTGCATTTATACATATGGGAGGAGGAGGTGCCATATTGATTCCCTTAGACAGTACAGTATGAGGGTATAGCTTATTGTGTGCCCAGAACATTCCTTCTCTGTATATTTGTATTTATACATATGGGAGGAGGAGGTGCCATATTGATTCCCCTAGACAGTACAGTATGAGGGTATAGCTTAGTGTGTGCCCAGAACATTCGTTCTCTGTATATTTGTATTTTTCCTTCTCTGTATATTTGTATTTATATATATATATGGGAGGAGGGAGGTGCCATATTGATTCCCTTAGACAGTACAGTATGAGGGTATAGCTTATTGTGTGCCCAGAACATTCCTTCTCTGTATATTTGTATTTATACATATGGGAGGAGGAGGTGCCATATTGATTCCCTTAGACAGTACAGTATGAGGGTATAGCTTATTGTGTGCCCAGAACATTTAGTAGGGTTAATAAGTGACACAGTCAGTTTAATCATATGACAATTTGCTTGTAGACAGGAGTTGCACATTAGTCAGGGGGTCGATATTAATTATTATATAATGTAACTTGGGGTTCAGCAGGTTATTCAGTTAGACAAATTGACATGACTCCAACAGGGCGACATTGTTACAAGTTCCATTCACCAGGAAAGAAAAAACATCCCAGCAGGATTATTCTGATTGGTTGTCTGTGAATAAATCAAAATGAGCCAATCACCAATGCTGCTTTCATCCTCACTGACAATCAAACGCTGCTAGACGTTCTGGAAAAGGTTCAGAGAGCGGCAACCAAATTAATGTGGGGAATAAATCCAATAGACAGAGGAAAGCCTGACAAACTGGTAACCTTAGCAACAACACGTGTGTCATGTGATTACCCTGCCCAGTCAATACGAATCTGTGGGTCAGTCTGTCTCTTGTTTCTGTTACAGCGATGTGGAAGCGGAGTTTATAACTCCCTGCGGGGCCTGCAGACAAGTTATGAGAGAGGTAAGTGTGGGATTCCCTGCGAGGCACATTTTAACTTGGGTAACGGCTCAAGTTTGGAGTTAAATGGGCACAACCGGATAAAAACATATAAAGAAGCAGCTCCCCTGTGATTGGTCCAAACTGTCACCTGCCGCCACCGCTTTTATTGCCTCTATATATATATATATATATATGACCCTATCCCCTGGCCTGGACCCAGGATTGTAACAAACACAATTCTACTGATACGAGGGACGCACTGAACGCACTTTTTGGGATTCCTTCATGAAAGATTCGGCTGAATACCAAACCGAGTCTGCATCCTAATTTGCATATGCAAATTAAGGGCCAGAAAGGAAAATGTGGGGAAAATGTCCTTGTTTTGTGACAAAAAGTCACAAGATTTTCCTCCCCACACCTAATGTACATATGCAAATTAGGATTCAGATTCAGTTTGGCCTTGCACAAGGATTCGGCTGAATCACAATCCTGTTGAGAAAGGCCGAATCCTGAACTGAATTCTGAACTGAATCCTGGATTTGGTGCATCCCTAACTGATACTCACTGATACTGATACTCACTCCTACTGATACTCACTCATACTGATACTCACTGATACTGATACTCACTCATACTGATACTCACTCATACTCAGGGCCGCCATCAGAAATCACGGGGCCCCGTACAGCAAAATTTTCTGGGCCCCCTGGCCCCGCCCACCCCAGAACCCACCAACCCCACACCACATTAAAAAATCCACACAGACACCAGCGCTAAAAACATCATCTTTCTATTCAGGTCCTCCCTTATTCATATTCCAGTCTCTTATTTAAATCAGTGCATGGTTGCTAAGGGAATTTAGACCCTGGCAACCAGATTACAGAAATGGCAAACTGGAGAGCTGCTGAATAAAAAGCTAAGTAACTCAAAAAAAAATAAAAAATAAAAACCCAATTACAAATTGTCTCAGAATATCCCTCTCTGCATCATACTAACAGATAATGTAAAGGTGAACAACCCCTTTAACTAACCTTCAAGCTAGGCTTTTTATTTCTTTAGTAATGGCTGCTTATGGTTCTATTAGAAAAATTAAACTTTTTTTTAACTGATAGAATAAGCAAGCAACATGATCACTAGAAAGATCTGCCAAATAATAAGTACAACAGACATACTAGGATAGAATGGCAGCAACACTAGGCTGGTGCTAAAATAATTACACAAATACAGGCTGGAAAGAGAGGCTTCCAGTGCCAATGTTATAATACCTGACTCTTGCTCAGTCTGGAGTTGCAGGGTTAAACGCTTCTGCTCCTTTCCCCCTCCCTCCTTCTCTCCACGCCCACATCAGCCTGTCAGCAGCAGCAGTACCGGAAGAGCAGGGGAGTGTACTTGCCGCACGCACGGAGCTTAGTGAGTGACAATTCAGCAGCGTGAGCAGCAGCAGGTCTTAGCGGCTTTGAATCTTCAGCTGCACCGTGACCTTCGGCGCTGTTAAGGGGGGCCCGACTAATTTGAAAAGTGTAACACAGCCGAGCCGGGCCCCCCTTCAGGCCCGGGCCCGGTACAGCTGTACCCCCAGTGCCCCCCTGATGGCGGCCCTGCTCATACTGATACTCACTGATACTGATACTCACTCATACTAATACTCACTCATACTGATACTCACTCATACTGACACTCACTGATACTGATACTGATACTCACTCCTACTGATACTCACTCCTACTGATACTCACTCATACTGATACTCACTGATACTCACTCATACTCATACTGATACTCACTCATACTGATACTGATACTCACTCATACAATAGTAACCCTGTAGAATGTGCCTGGGGGTTCTGTGTGTCTGACTCAGTGTTGGTGCCACTCACTAATGAGAATCTTTTCTTTGCCAGTTTGGAGCAGAATGGGACATTTATCTCACCAAGCCCAGCGGCGCCCACATCCTCACCACCCTGAGCCAACTGCTGCCAATGTCCTTTGGGCCAGAGGATCTAAATAAAGTCTGAGAGAGAAAAACCAACCCCCCAATTTATCTATTATTTATTGTCAATAAACTGATCAGTAATAATCACTCTCTTCTCTCTATATACTGTATTTATTGCTCTCTCTTCTCTATGGGCCGCGTCACACTGGGGTACAGGGGCTCCCGAGGAGTTTTATATAGAGGCTCCACTAAACACTTTATTCACTAATAACCCCCTTTCCCTTCTCTCCTTCTCTTTCCTCTTCTCCTTTCCTTTTCTCCCCCAACTGTTTGGCCTTACTCTCCCCCATCCTCCCTCTTCTCTCCCCTTCTATATTTCTCCTCTCCCCCATTTGTCTCTCTCTACTCCCTGACCCTCCTCTCTCCTTCTGTCTCTCATCCCCTTTCCTTTACTCTCCCCAATTGTTTGGCCTTACTCTCCCCCATCCTCCCTCTTCTCTCCCCTTCTAACCCTAATACACACCGTCACCTGCACAGATTACCCAAGGGTTAAACAAGATGCCTAACTTATAGGGCTCTAGATGTGGCTAAACTGCAACTCGCTGCAACTCCCTGACTGCCACAGGGGAACTGCCGAAAGCTACAAGTGATTTTACTGCTGTTCTTATGGGTGACACTGGCTCTGGGGTATTGGGAAGGGTTAAACCTGACTTTGTTTTCCCAAAGTAACAATTTAAACTCCTTTATTTTCATATTTACTGATGCAGAACTGCCGCAAATTCCTTAATGTCCAGTGTCGCTAACGCTCAGCACAAAGGGTTAATCTCCAGACATGGAACAAGCGGACACTGATTAGAGTGTAATACTCGCCCATTCCTGCACTCACCACTTTGCACTAATCATTATATCAGGGGGGTGGGGTTGGACGAATCATCTGATATGGAAACAGGAGGAGTCGTAAGGTGCTGAGTCATCACTCTCTGTGCCCTGTGAATGCTGCAGACTGCACTGATTTCTATGCAGCCATGAAGTAAAGCTCAGGAAACAGCGATAGCAGGTTAGGCTGTACCAGTATAAATCAGGGGGTGTTCTGTTAGTCTGGGAGTGGAGTGGCTCTGGAGCAGTTACTGGACCCCACAGCAAAATCATTTTACGGTCCAGTAAAGATATTTTTTATAAACAGATACTGAAGCTACTTATCACCTCCTGGAGAGAGAACCCCCCTAGACTCAGGCTGGTGAAGTCTGATCACCCCCCCCCCCCCCGATTGGTGGGTCTCATCTCCATACCAGCCAATAGCGCAAGGAGGCGTGGTCTGAACATTCCCAGCTCCCCTGGAACAGCTGTTGAATGACATTCCGACTCCTCTTGTTCTGACAGCTGAGCATGCTGGGAGTGGTAGTGAGGCACAAGATTTGTATTGGGGAATATTAGTGAATTAAAGTAACAAATCAAAGGAATCAAATCCATTACAAACCCTCCTCCTGTAGCAGAAAAGCCCCAATAGTGCAATGTCACCCCCCCCCCGGAGGTTTCAGCAGGATCAATATAAACCCTGGGGTATTAGTTCCGACACTCTGGGACGTGTGTATGTGGGAACATGGGACTATATATACTATAGGGTTAAACCTGCCCCCTCAAGCATCTCATTCCCTAACCAAGAGGGTTAATAGGCAGTTGCCTCTCTATAACTGTCCCTGCTTCTCTGGGAAGATTCCCATTAGATGTTGCAACATTGTTGCTGGGAGTTGCTGCTGGGAGTTACTGCTGGGGTTGTTGCTGGGAGTTACTGCTGGGAGTTGCTGCTGGGGTTGTTGTTACTGCTGGGAGTTGCTGCTGGGGTTGTTGCTGGGAGCTGCTGCTGGGAGTTGCTGCTGGGGTTACTGCTGGGAGTTGCTGCTGGGGTTGTTGCTGGGAGTTATCGATGGGAGTTGCTGCTGGTAGTTACTGCTGGGAGTTGCTGCTGGGCAGTGGCGGAACTACAGGGGGAGCAGGGGGTGCGAGTGAGCCAGGGCCCACACCCCCTCAGGACCCCCCGGCAGTCCGCTCGCCACTAAACTGCAGTCTGAAAAATTGCGTACGGAGGGGGGCGGGGGCCCGGCTGCGCGTCACGCACCAGGGCCCGCCCCCCTCTAGTTACGTTACTGCTGCTGGGAGTTGCTTCCATTCAGCCATAAGAGCATTATTGAGGTTGGGCACTGATGTTGGGGATCAGGTTCACATTTGGGGTCTATTTCAGCCCCCAGGGGTTTTCCATCAGCCCCCAACTTGCAGAAACCAAGACGTTAGTGTTTGTTAAAACCCCTCCCCAGGCTTATCCCAAGCTGCCCATATAAGGGGAGGGTACGGGGAGTGTTTTGTGGATGAAGAGGGAGGGGCTTGCTCAGTCCAGGAACCTGTTGCACTTTGGCTGGTGCAGTAAAACTCGGCATGGCTGGACTCAACGCTGGGATCCGGTTTGGCCCCCTCTTTTCTAAGCAGTTGTGTCCCCTCAGGAATGTGTCCCAGGGGCCACTAAGGGCCCCCATTATCCCATACAAGCAGGAGCAGAGATCCAGATGGGCCCCCCTGAGACCTTATCACTCCTTGCCCAGGAGACCCCCGTTAGCTCTTGGGAAACTCCAGACTCCCACCAACCGCAAGGCGTCCGGCACCTCCAAGTTTAATGAGCCCCCCAGTGCTGAGTTTGTGGCCCGACCAGCGGGGGTTTGTACCATGATGAGACTCCCCTACCAGGAGACTGCACAGGGGTTAGACGCTGCCTTTATTGGGGTCCCCCTGGACACTGGCACCTCAAACCGCCCCGGAGCAAGGCAAGGAAACCGCCATATCTGCACCATATGTTACGACTCAGTATTCACCTGAGATGCTTGAGATTCTGCTTCTTTCCTATCAGAGCAACGTCGCTTTCCTCCAAGTCCCCAGGCAGCACAATACAGAGAGACCCTCCGCCAAGGACAGGGAGTGCCTGGAAAATGCAGGTAAGTATTTCTGCAGCTGCGAGAGACGGGCAGAGCCCCAGGTCCTGGTTACTGGATTATACAATGAATTATAGACTTGTTTAACTATGGAACAGGTGTATTGTGGGGACACAGTCTAGTTGATCTACAAGTTGGAATCCTTGAATTGTGTCCCTTATTGTGCAAAATATACATTTAATATGTATCATCCTAATATTTAATACCAACACAGAGTTCCCAACATCTCTCAGGAGTTCAAATGAGTTCTTCCTTATATCTTATTATAATTAAGTTCCTGCTCCTCAGCCATTATCTTTCACACAATCTGAGAGGCAATACAAACGGCACAGACACTTGGTTCAGCTCCAGCAGGTTGTCACATTAGTCTCCTTTGTGAGTTATAATTCAACAACATGCAGTAAAGGAACCTTCTTCCATGCAGTTGTGTAATATAAACACGAGTTGTGAGTTATAGTTCTATAGTATGTGTTAGAACTTAGAAAGGAGCCAGCACAATTGCAAAATATCCCCCCAACGATTGTTCACGTGGGGAAATGATAATTAATTAAATCAGTAGCGCTCTCATTAAGGGCTCTTACTGACGAGCGGTTGAAGCTGCGTTCCGTTTTTCTGCGTTCAGCCGCAGGGGAGCGCAGGAATAGACGCATTACATTTTTTCCAATGGGGCTGTACTCACACAGACGCATGTAGGCGCCAAAACAAGGAAAAATGCAGCATGTTGCGTCTCAACTGGCGTTCAGCGCCTACACGCGCCTGTGTGAGTACAGCCCCATTGGAAAAAATGTAATGCGTCTATTCCTGCGCTCCCCTGCGGCTGAATGCAGAAAAACGGAGCGCAGGTAAAAACGCTTGTCTGTAAGAGCCCTTAGTGCAGTTCTGGAGTGAAGGTTAATTAGGCAACATATGGAGGTGTTGGTTTAGACTACAAACCTCACAGGGTGATTCAGTTCTTAACACTGAGCCACAATTGGGACTTAACCCCGAAGACCTCTGCTTCTGGATAATACAGTATAACAAAAAATGATCAATGTAGTATTAAAAGGCAATATTTATTCACAACCATGCCATGAAGATGTAAATTTAAAACCATATTAAAAACAAGCAGTGCTGCATCTGAGAGAAAGGATCCCCCCCCCCAACCGGATTAAAGAAAGTCTAACGGGAAAGTAATTGGTGTAAACGTGAGCTTGGCCTTGTATTGTATGCTCAATGGAGACGCTGCAACAGTGGGGTACATTTATCAATGCTGGGCAAATTTGCCCATGGGCTGTTACCTATAGCAACCAATCAGATTGCTGCATTCATTGTTCTTCTTGCAGCAAGCTTTTAAAAGCGAATCAGATTGGTTGCTATAGGTAACAGCCCAAGGGCAAATTTGCCCAATGTTGATAAATGAGCCCCAGTGTGTTTTTGAGTGTGGTGTCCACTTTTTCAGTTATAACTGAGTTAATAAACCGGCGTCAGTCCTGTTAGTCCAATATTAGTATTAGCAGGAATTAATCACAAGTTATAGGTTACCTGTGGTGCTCCGAGGTTATTGTAGCAGATTCTGCAGAGATAATTGAGCAACTGGGTCTAACAAGCCCATCAAGTTCTATATACAGCCCCAGAGAATCCTGATGGTGCTGGTGTTATATAATATGCTACGTGAGGTGTCAATCATGGAGTTAATATGTGATGGCCCATACTCAAACAGTTAAGTAAGGAAAAAACGGGATGTTCAGTCCCATGAAATAATTAGCGAGACAACGATCACTGTAGTGCAATTAGGCGATTCCGCCCTCCGTGTTATTCAATAAGAGATTGGCCACATACTCCCGGTGCTGGTAGAATGGAAATCAAGTGATAATGAGGCTTATACACTGTTTGCACAAGGGCAATTTTGCAGGCTCCTATTTTCAGGGGATAGATTCAAAACCCATCAGTTAATAGTGCTGCTCCGGCAGAATTCTGCACTGAAATCCATTTCTCAAAAGAGCAAACTGATTTTTTTATATTTAATTTTGAAATCTGACATGGGGCTAGACATATTGTCAATTCTGTGGCTGTTCTGTGGGCCAGAGCTCACGTGAGACCACTCCAGAGGACAATCCTGACAGTCTGAGATGGTTCAGAGAGCTCTCTGGACAACCCTATAACAATCCTATAACAATACCTCAGCATGTGGGCAGATCTCAGGGAGCTCCCTGGTTAAACCACTGGCTGGTACTTTCCACGAATGCCAGCTGGAAGGGTTGGAGAGAAGCTCTGGAGTGTCTGGCACGGGACTTGGTCACAGCAAGAAGCCCCACTCTCCTCCAATCACCAGGAGCATCTGGTTTTTTGGAGAGCCCTCACAGCAATAGCTCATCAGATGAAGGGAGCTGCAATTAAAGTCTAGCCATCCCGAGAGTCTGCGACAGTTCAGAGAGTTCTCTGGACAATCCTATAACAATACCTCGGCATGTAGACAGATCCCAGGGAGCTCCCTGGTTAATCCACTGGCTGGTTCTTTCCACGTATGCCAGCAGGCAGGAACTCTGGAGCAGGGTACTTGGAGCAGGGTACTTGGCACGGGACTTGGTCACAGCAAGAAGCCGCACTCTCCTCCAGTCACCAGGAGCATCTGGCTATTTATTTGGAGAGCTCTCAGCAACGGCTCACCAGATGAAGGGAACGACAAGGAAAGTCCAGTCTGACAACATCACAGATAATCTCATATAAACAGACTCGCAGCATTAAAATGGCAGATGTATGAATTATGCGTGGGGCAGAATATCATCTGCAAGTGATATATATCAAGGCTCAGTCAACTTCAGCGCAGATTCGAAAACAAGTCCTGCCAGGAGAATAGTCTCTCGGTGAGTCAGAGTTTCTCCGCAGACTTTCGGCATTCCATCATTAGATCTGATGGAGACAAGGGAGAAGGCTAAGGTAAACAATGGTAACCGGGGGGGGGGGTTACAAAAGATCAGGCTGGACAGAGCCATAATGATAATGCCTCACTGGCCCAGAGGAGCAGGCATTCTCACCTAACACACGTGGCAGAGAAAGGGTCAATAGGCTTAGGGCCCAGCAGGACTCTCCTTCATCAGGGTCCCATTTATTTCCCAGATCTCAGCAGATTTGCCCTCTCAGCCTGGATCCCGAATGGCCGTTATTGACTCAACAAGTTTTATCACCAGACGTAATAGACATCAGGGACTTCGAAAAGTTACCCTAGAATTTGAAGAAGATTTTCCTTGAGGGGATTCTGATCCACTCACCACTTCTCAGCTACCGACGCCGATGGTGCCACCTGGACTTCGACCCACTACTCTTAGAGCTCAGGCGGCAGCTGTTGGATCAATGAGAGGCTTCTCTCTAGGTGAAAACCGATTGGTCAGATGCTTCATTAAATCAACTAACAGGCTTTGACTAAAGTTGGCCTTAGATGTTGAGATTTTAAAAAGATCAGATCCTCATCGTGAGACCACGATCTTCTCAGAACGATTGTACGACTTGATGTGTTCAAGGGAGGCTGCTCTCAGTGAGAAAGTGTCACTAACAGGTGTATGAGACCTCCCTAAATATCTTTTCAATATGTCTTGTAGTGTCTGCCTGGGGACTTGAAGGAAACCAGAATTTCTTACCTGGAAATTGCAGTTCCTTCAGGTCCCTTTAGGCAGCACATAATTCCCTCCCTGATAAATTCTGTTTGTTGATGTCACAGCCCTTGGTGTCTTCACCTTGTTAATAATAAACACTGAGGGATGTGGGCGAGGGAAGGCGTATTTAAAGTTTTTTTTCCTGTCCTTGGAGGAGGGTCTCTCTCTTATAGTGTAGTCTACTGCCTAAAGGGACCTGAAGGAACTGCAATTTCCAGGTAAGAAATTCAGCTTTATCCTTCATACTGGAACCACCCGAAAACTAATTCTGCCTAAAGTAATTCTGTGCAACTTGCCAATATCCATTCAGTGCTCATTCTCTGCACTGCTGCCTCTGACTCCTGATACAACTTCCCAATATCCATTCATTCCTCATTCTCACTGGGTTTATAGTTCTGTGTAACTGTCATTGTGTCTGTCCCTTTCTCTGCACTGCTGCTTCTGACTCCTGATACAACTTCCCAATATCTATTCATTCCTCATTCTCACTGGGTTTATAGTTCTGTGTAACTGTCATTGTGTCTGTCCCTTTCTCTTCTCTGCACTGCTGCTTCTGACTCCTGATACAACTTCCCAATATCCATTCATTCCTCATTCTCACTGGGTTTATAGTTCTGTGTAACTGTCATTGTGTCTGTCCCTTTCTCTGCACTGCTGCCTCTGACTCCTGATACAACTTCCCAATATCCATTCATTCCTCATTCTCACTGGGTTTATAGTTCTGTGTAACTGTCATTGTGTCTGTCCCTCTCTCTGCACTGCTGCCTCTGACTCCTGATACAACTTCCCAATATCCATTCATTCCTCATTCTCACTGGGTTTATAGTTCTGTGTAACTGTCATTGTGTCTGTCCCTTTCTCTTCTCTGCACTGCTGCTTCTGACTCCTGATACAACTTCCCAATATCCATTCATTCCTCATTCTCACTGGGTTTATCGTTCTGTGTAACTGTCATTGTGTCTGTCCCTTTCTCTTCTCTGCACTGCTGCTTCTGACTCCTGATACAACTTCCCAATATCCATTCATTCCTCATTCTCACTGGGTTTATAGTTCTGTGTAACTGTCATTGTGTCTGTCCCTTTCTCTGCACTGCTGCTTCTGACTCCTGATACAACTTCCCAATATCCATTCATTCCTCATTCTCACTGGGTTTATAGCAGTGTCGGACTGGGACACCAGGGGCCCACCAAAAAGACCTTAGACCAGGGGCCACTCTCAGTATTATTATTCTTCCTCTCCTCACTCAACCTCTATTCTCATAGTCTCTTTTCTTTACATACTATAATCTATTATTCCATCTATTTAACCTCTTTGTTCTCATAGAAATAGGGAATGGTCATGAAATAGGCCAAATATTTATCAGCATGAGGGGCCACTAACACCTGGGCCCACTGGGAGTTTTCCTGGTATCCCTGAGGGCCAGTTCGACACTGGTTTATAATTCTGTGTAACGGTCATTGCTGGTGTCTGCCATCTGCTTCTAATCACGGCACTACTGGTTCTGACTCCTGAAACAAAGTAGTAGCTGATGACCTGGAAAAAACTGACCATTCTTTTAAAATGAGACTGTATAACTGGTCATTAGTCATATTCTGGGACTCGTCCCACAGGCTGATGCTCATTCTTGTAATGACATTACAGGTTTGGGCCACGTCACATTAGGGGGGAATCTTGTATGATCAGGAGGTATAACATCGCCACCAAAGCTGCGCCCTTTGAATCTCTCATGGTGGCCGACATCGGGGACGTCAATGTGAATTTATATGACCTGAAGGACAGCTGTCGGAGAATCCGCGAGGCCTACCAGAAGATCATGGCAACCGGGTGCATCCCTTTAACCCTGGGTAATGTACCGTGTGTAGCCACACCCCTTTTTGTACCTCCAGCTGCAGCTTTGTTAGGCTTTGAGATAAGGAGCAGCTCATTATAGAGAGGGCTCATCTGTACTGGATTATAAATCATATTTGATAATTGATAATGAGCTCTATATAAACAAGACCCTCCTCCTTTGGTTGCTGGTTATGTCTCAAGCTTACAGATAAGGAGGAATTCATTGATCAGGAGGTTTGACTGTGGAGTGTAATATGATTGGCTCCTCGCTGCTTATCTGAAGGAGGTGGGATCAATTGTAAATGAAAGCCCTTCCAGTTTTACTCCTCTGCACGCTTTAGTGAAACTATAACAATCCCTATAGATATATGTTTATGAAAGCAGGAACATGAATTTCCTATTGATTAGGGTTATAATAAATAGTCATTAACTGCTGAATTATCCCAAGTGCTCAACACTTCTCCCCCCTATTGGCACAGGGGAGTGGAGGGGTAACATTGTACAGATTATTTGCCCCCAATGGTGGAATGGCTGCCGCTGCTTCTCTAACTGTCATATATGTGTTCTGTGCAGGTGGGGATCATACCATCACGTATCCCATTCTGCAGGCGGTGGCTGAAAAGTAAGTGCTGGGCACCAGCAGCAGGTATTTGGGAATTCTGGGGAAATTAAATGAATATGAATAAATAAATATCCCAGTCATGTGACCGTTTATAAACCGGATTCTTATTGGTTACAGACATGGGCCCGTGGGACTGGTACACGTGGACGCTCACACTGATACTGGAGACACCGCCCTGGGGGAGAAGATCTACCATGGGACCCCATTCAGGCGCTGCGTTGATGAAGGTCTCCTGGACTGTAAGAGGGTTGTACAGATTGGGATCCGGGGCTCCTCCTACAGCGCCAACTCCTATGATTTCGGCAGAAACCAGGTACATTGGCATCATGCACTGCACTCCAACTACTCTCCGAAAACCATGCTTTATATAGAAGCCTAAAGATTTCCCACCTGAGCTACTGTAACCCACTGTGTCTAGTGCTGCCTTCAGAGCTGGAGAGCAGTGCCACCTAGTGGTGATTTGAATGTATATCATATTTATTCCTATTTCGTTTTTAATAGTTACTTGCGGTTACAAAGGTCGGGCACTGACTCTGATAGTTTCTGGGAAGCTTGGGTTGCGCCACTTTATTCTGGGCAAGAACCTATGTAATAATTAATATTTGTAATCAGAAGCCAAATCTGTGACTATAATGATTGCGTGTGGCCCTCTGCCCAGATTCCTGCACTTTCTCCCTCTAATACATAAACCTCTGTATAAGGACACCGGCTGGGGGAGGGGCTGCCACCATCATTTTAGGCTTTTTTATTGGCACCATTTCTCTGTGGGTTTTGGGGGAGGGGGATCAGGAAATAGTTTTTCTTGTTTCTACATTTGAAGGAATTTTGAGAGCAATTCCCAAGTGTTCTTGACCCAGTTCTGCTCATTGCAGGGGTTCCGTGTGGTCCTGGCAGATGACTGTTGGTTTAAATCTCTGGTCCCGCTGATGTCAGAAGTGAGGCGCCAAATGGGAGCTGGACCTGTTTACATCAGTTTTGACATTGACGGACTAGACCCGTCCTTCGCCCCTGGAACTGGAACCCCAGAAATAGCCGGGCTCACCACAAGCCAGGTAAAGGGGAAGTCGTCCCTTTATTGTACTTACAAGGGGATCTTGGTCCTGAGACATACAGTAAGGTCCAGAAATCTTTGGACAGAGACTACTTTTTTTTTAATTTTGGTTCTGTACGTGACCACAATGAATTTTAAATGAAACAACTCAGATGCAGTTGAACTGCAGACTTTCAGCTTTAATTCAGTGGGTTGAACAAAAAGATTGTATAAAAATGTGGGGAACTAAAGCCTTTTTTTAACACAATCACTTCATTTCTGGGGCTCAAAAGTAATTGGACAAATGAGTCAAAGGCAATTTCATGGGCAGGTGGGGCAACTCCTTGGTTATGTCTTTATCAATGAAGTAGTAGATTTGAGGGGGGGGGGGTGTATGTGGAACAGACAACATGGTGTCAAAGGAGCTCTCCATGCAGGTGAAACAAGCCATCCTTAAAGGGATACTGTCATCGAAAAACATGTTTTTTTTCAAAACACATCAGTTAGTAGTGCTGCTCCAGCAGAATTCTGCACTGAAATCCATTTCTCAAAAGAGCAAACAGATTTTTTTATATTCAATTTTGAAATCTGACATGGGGCTAGACATATTGTCAATTCCCCAACTGCACCTGGTCATGTGACTTGTGCCTGCACTTTAGGAGAGAAATGCTTTCTGGCAGGCTGCTGTTTTTCCTTCTCAGTGTAACTGAATGTGTCTAAGTGGGACTTGGATTTTACTATTGAGTGTTGTTCTTAGATCTACCAGGCAGCTGTTATCTTGTGTTAGGGAGCTACTATCTGGTTACCTTCCCATTGTTCTTTTTTTTGGCTGCTGGGGGGGGGGGGAGGGAGGGGGTGATATCACTCTAACTTGCAGTACAGCAGTAAAGAGTGATTGTAGTTTATCAGAGCACAAGTCACATGACTGGGGGCAGCTGGGAAATTGACAAAATGTCTAGCCCCATGTCAGATTTCAAAATTGAATATAAAAAAATCTGTTTGCTCTTTTGAGAAATGGATTTCAGTGCAGAATTCTGCTGGAGCAGCACTATTAACTGATTCATTTTGAAAAAAAAATTTTTCCCATGACCGTATCCCTTTAAGGATGGCTTGTTTCACCTGCATGGAGAGCTCCTTTGACCATCGTTCGATTCGAAGGTCGTAGTCGATGTAGCCAGAAAAAACATTCGAAATTCAAACAATTTTTCCTCTATTCCTTCACTCAAACTAAGTAAATGGGCCCCTAAGTGTATGGGGAATATATAGAGACTGTTGTACCTACTGACGTGTGTTTTATCCGAGGCTCTGGAGATCATCCGCGGGTGCCGGGGGCTCAGTGTTGTTGGTTGTGACCTAGTGGAAGTGGCTCCAGTCTATGACCAGACTGGTGAGTGTTTTGGGAAATATTCGGAATGGGATAGTGTCGAAGGGACCTGCCAATAAGCACATGATTGGGTGCAGGAACGTGTGTAGCTGTATGGCAGCCCCAGCTGCTGCTTCCCATGGCAACATCTCCCGCATCCCTAACACCAAATATGGATTCCTCTATTAATGACTTTTCTCTTTACTCCCAGGCAACACGGCACTGACCGGGGCCAACCTGCTCTTCGAGATGCTCTGCGTTCTGCCCAAAGTCAAAGTCAATTAAGTTCCTGATTGGCTGGTTTGCTGCTCCATCAGAACTGAAGAGATGAAACTTCCAACGGCAGCACATTGATCAGCGCAGGATTCAGAGATCAACGGAAACGCACATTCGCTTTAATCATACGCCAATCTCCGACTTTAGGGAAAGAGACTCAGTCCTTGCTTTAATAGGGTGATTCACCTTTAAGAAAACTTTTAGGGGGTAATTTATTAAAGTCTGAATGCGAAAACCTCGAAAAATTCATTTTTTTTAACTAGAAAATATAAATCTGACTAATTCAGGCAAAAATCTAAAAACTTCAGGCTTTTTAGGGGAGAAAGCCCCAAAAAAAATGGTTTGGGGACAAAAATCCTAAAAAAATTGTACGATTCCGGGTTTTGCTAGATTTTTTATAGAGTTTTTCCCTGATCTAATTAAATCGTGCTTTTTTTTTTTTAATAATAAATAAGGTCAAATTATGGATTCTAGTTTGGTTGGACTTTTTTTTATTTCAGATTTTGATAAACAACCCCCTTAAAGTCTTATAGAACGGCAAATTCAAAGCAATTTTTCAATTGGCCTTAATTAATTTTTTACAGTTTTTTTAATTATTTGCCCTCTTCTTCTGACTCTGTTTAGCTTTCATTGGGAGTCGTTGACCCCACCTAAAAAACAAATGCTCTGTAAGGCTACAAATGTATTATTACTTTTTATTCCTCATCTTTCTATTCAGGCCTCTCCTATTCATATTCCAGTCTCTTATTCATATCAATGTATGGTTGCTAGGGGAATTAACTCAAAAACCACAAATAATAAAAAATGAAGACCAATTGCAAATTGTCTCAGAATATCCCTCTCTACATCATACTAACAGTTAATTTAAAGGTGAACAACCCCTTTAACAGGAGCTTGACATCTAAGAACCATGTCCCGCCCCTGAGGCCACGGTCACATGACAAAGCTGCAAAAAATTAAAAAAAAAAAAATTTGGATTTCCGACAAGGAATAAGGACAGATCCTGCTCCACATGATAAAATAGTTTATTTCCAATGCGGTCTTTAACGTTCATAAAACAAATGACAATCCTTCTGATAAGTTAAATAATAATAAAAATCCCTAAGTAAAATAAGTTAATTTTTGTTTTCTACAAAAAAAAGTGCAAAAATCTGTTCTGCTGCGACGCCACATTTATACAATGATCGGATTATTATTGTTACACCCCCCTTATGACAAATCAGAGGGAATGATGGGATGCAGTGCTCGTTGCTATGAACCCACTGGTAGCAACGGGTAATACAGAGCTGATGTTTTCCCTTGACATAGCTTATTATTATTATTTCTCAAGTGTCTGCCCCTGCCCATACATTCCACCCAAGACTCACAGCAATAGATTGCACTGCTCCGCTAATATCCAAGTTGTTGTCTCAGCACAGGCAAGCACTAGAACAGCTCCCGTCTGTCATATAAACAGAGGCAGTTGGAATATTGTGTAAAACACAGGATGACCAATCATTGCCTCCCCCCAAACAGGAGTCGGCTCTAGGGAGCGTATCCACAGACTTCCCATTATACCAGGGGTTCAGTCCCATTGGCATTATAATCAGTAGAAGAGAGAAATGAACTGACTTATTCAGTTAGTAGCCTGGGCTAGTACAGTCTCACAGTTTATTGCCCATAGACTGCCCCCTACAGGCAGCCACATAAACAGCAAGAGGGACATTTAGGGTAAGGTCACACTGGGAGATTCGGGGAGATTTAGACGCCCGGCTACTAATCACCTCTTCTTTGGGGCGCTTCGTTTTCCGAAGTCGCCCAAAGTTCGGAAAACGGGAGACTTCAGAAAACGAATCACCACGAGTGCCATGCCGCATACCAGGCGGAAGCCGTTCGGGGAGATTAGTTGCCCCAAATAAGAGGCGATTAGTTGCCGGTCGACTAAATCTCCCCGAATCTCCCAGTGTGACCTTTTATGGTCCAGAATAAATAATCTAAATTTTTTCATCATTATTCTTAAATAATGCACTAAAAAATAAATAGGGGACAAATAAACACACGGACTACACACAAAGGCTACAGGATCGTACAGATCTGAATTTGAGAGGACAAATGGGGGACTGCCATGTCCAAGTACTTTATCCCAAGACAGATTGTATAGAGTGCTACAACGTAGCCAAAAACACTGAATCAGGTTGTAAATGTAAATGACTACATGGCAAGTCCACCTGGAATTCAACCCAGGCCTTATTGCATTAAACCACCCTCCAAATATTTCTGGTTCTCTGCACTACCTGTTTCTGAGCTGTTCTCTTTCCCATGGTCAGGTAAGGGGGCGTGGCTTGGTCACGACAGAGCTGATTGGGGTTGCCCAATCACATGATCTCTGCAAGCCAAAAGCATTAACTTTATCCCCCTATAGAGAGAAGTGTAATAGGAATTCACTCTAAATGGCGGCACTACTAAGCCTGGAACAGAATAGTAAAATAAACGACAGTGAATGAGAGTTCTGTACATGGGAGCCATTTTATTCTTCTATCCTGACTTGACCGTGGGAAAAGAAAGGACAGAGCATCAGAGCTCTAATTATACCCAGTAATTACTCAGCGGAGTTTAACTACTGACCATGGAAGCAGGTGAGTCCAGGAGCAGCAGATACAAAAAATCAGAGCTCAGTACCTGGATAAGTACATTGGAGATTGGATTCTGGTATCCGAATTCAAATTAGGCATGGGCATTCAGGCAAGATGGAGAGTTACCCTTTAAAGCCTTAAAAAGAATGTCTAAAAATGCTTTATTTTCTGTTCAGAGCTAGAAGTTCAGCAGCCCTATACCGGTTTCCATGATCCAGGCCTTCAAAGTTGCCCACGAGCAGCTCCCCATCTTGGTTGGGTATTGTTTGTGTGTCAGTGGCTCTGCACATGCTCAGTAGGCTCTGGGCTGCTGCTGAGAAGTTAAGATTGGGGGAGGGGGGGGCGATTACAGGGATAATTATTAATCAGCTCGGATGCAGAACACACAACTTTGTGAATCTGAATAATCAGCCTTATATTGTGACATTTCTATTCTATGTGTACTGTATATTGTGAGTGGCTCCCTAAGCTCAGTAAGTGACAGCAGCACAGAGCATGTGAATCAGTGAATCAGCAGAAAAGAAGATGGGGAGCTACTGGGGCATCTTTGGAGACACAATTCTTTATGAAGCATTTGTTTTCCTTTAACACAGTGGTGAGCAATCCTTTTGGGGTCATGTACCCATTTGCTGTGAACTTCACCTGAATAAACCCATTTCTATTGGCTGGTTCTGCATGGGGTATTGCTCAGTTTAGATTCAGATTATTGTGGCAGTGCCCGAGATCCACTACCAATACAAATATGCAGGCACGTTGGAGAAGCAGAAACCTTACACAAGGGCGAACCATGGTCCCAAATTGATGCACATCACTCATTTCACCTACTGCTTTATGGGCTTTTTTTTATTTTATATACTAGTGTCGGGCAAAGAACTGACCATCCCAGAGAGAACATCGACTAAGCTCTTAACAAGAGTCTTTTTTTCTGTAATCAGGTTTCTAGTACTTGTTCCCCCACTCTGACGAAACCTTTGGCGTTTAATACACAAAATGTCTTGCGCACGAAAAGACTAAATAACAAATGCCTCGTACAGCAATTAACCTCAGAAGTGCTGGATGATTAAGTGGGACACTCCGGGGGTTAACATGCTGGTGACAGCACTTCATTTCTTTTTCCATTAATTAATTTGTAATTAATGGTAATGGATTTAATTGATTAACTGGCACCTACCGTTGAAATCTGACCAAGGGAAAGGGGAATCATGATGCAAAGACAGCCAACAAGCAGTGTGTGTTGGAGCCACAAGGTGGCGCTGCATTCATCAGGCTACTTATAAATAAAAAAAAACATTCTACGAAGATTCTAAGACTCACCCAGGCACCGCCGTGGCTGTGAGCATCATTTGAAATGGCTTTATGATTGTAAAACAATCTGTAAAAATATTAAAGCATCTGCTCCCGGACCTGGGCATAGTTTATGTCATCCATTAACTGGTGGGTGTTCATTAAATGCCTACAGAAACGTGTATGGGCACTGGGAGTTAATCCCAAGCAGCAATGTTCCTGTAAAGCCATAAATATCCCATAATAAGGAAATTAAATGC
Source organism: Xenopus laevis (assembly GCF_017654675.1). NCBI lineage: Eukaryota > Metazoa > Chordata > Amphibia > Anura > Pipidae > Xenopus > Xenopus laevis. The sequence goes on along the minus strand of NC_054384.1, from coordinate 110,085,633 downwards.
TACCTGCAATCTGCACTGGACCTGGACACTAAGATACAGCCTAGGCCTCACCTACTCGCCCCCATCTTTGGAACACAGGCCACCGTGAGATATCAGGAGTGTTGGATAAAGCGTCTGCCCAAGGGACAAGGCAGCGGCGAGGTCTTCAATGAAGCTGAACGAGGACAGGCAGCATGGTGGCATCATTGATGAAGTCATTGAGGAGCATTGCGATCACCATTGGCTCCCGACTAATCCTGGCAAAAAAAAGTTCAAATGTCTCTGGTCGGACAGACCCCTAAATTCACAGTTTAAGAGGATTAAAAGTCCTTTTTTTTTTTTATTTTGTTTGTAAAAGTCTCAGTCAAGCGAAGGCCAGGAAGGAATATAGAACCTCTGCAAAGAGCCTTCCAAGAGGCGCTCCAACCATAGCGATAACTTGTTTAATTTCTTTTTAATGTGACCGGCTCCTGAGCCCAGCGCCATCTTTCTCAGACTGTCCCCCGACAAGGAGGAAAGTTCAATCTCTTCGGAGACTTTCTCTTCCTCGATGGTGTTCTGGGCTCTGAAAAGGCAGAAGTACTTTTTGTGGCCGTTCAAGGCCAGCACATAACCCGTGTAATCCCTTTCGAAGAAGTGTTCATCGTACTGATAGGCGATGGGTGCGGCGTCCTGAGCAAACTCCAGCAGGTATTCCAGCCACTCCCGATGCTTTTCCAAGTTAAGGAAGGAGAAATGCAGGGTGCTGCTCCTACACAGCACACAAGTGGGTTAAAAACAAAAACATTCCTGAACCCCATATCTAATATCTATACACATATATGATTACATGAAGCAGTTGCATTCACACAGGCCTGTTGTCAGTACAATGAAAGGTAAGTAGCATGGAGCTGGACACTTACCCTGTGAAGGTATACACTTCCTGGGCAAATCTCTGCAGCAGACTGGCCTTTGTGGAACTGGAGACTATTAGCACCACATTTATGTGACCTGGGCGAAGTCGGACCAAGTTACTCGTGTAATTCACATCGGTCAATTCCGTCACCTCCACAAAGCCTTTCTTAGGGACCCTGAACAGGGAGAAACATATCATAATACAAGCCCAAAAGCTTTACGACGCTGACCTCAACCCCACCCCCCTCTTTTTCTTTTTAAACTAGCATTTAGCCCCACAAATTTTTGTAACAGTATAGTTTAGGGAGTATCCAGATGTATTAAAGGGATCCTGTCATCAGAAAACATGTTTTTTTTCAAAATGAATCAGTGAATAGTGCTACTCCAGCAGAATTCTGCACTGAAATCCATTTCTCAAAAGAGCAAACAGATTTTTTTATATTCAATTTTGAAATCTGACATGGGGCTAGACATATTGTCAATTTCCCAGCTGCCCCAAGTCATGTGACATGTGCCTGCACTTTAGGAGAGAAATGCTTTCTGGCAGGCTGCTGTTTTTCCTTCTCAATGTAACTGAATGTGTCTCAGTGGGACATGGGTTTTTACTATTGAGTGTTGTTCTTAGATCTACCAGGCAGCTGTTATCTTGTGTTAGGGAGCTGCTATCTGGTTACCTTCCCATTGTTCTTTTGTTTGGCTGCTGTGGGGGAAAAGGGAGGGGGTGATATCACTCCAACTTGCAGTACAGCAGTAAAGAGTGATTGAAGTTTATCCGAGCACAAGTCACATGACCGGGGGCAGCTGGGAAATTGACAATATGTCTAGAAATGTCAGATTTCAAAATTGAATATAAAAAAATCTGTTTGCTCTTTTGAGAAATGGATTGCAGTGCAGAATTCTGGAGCAGCACTATTAACTAATTCATTTTGAAAAAATTTTTTTTTCCCATGACAGTATCCCTTTAAGGTTCGAATGGTAAATTTTAATTCAAATGACAATTTTCCATTTTTTTAGTGTGTCAAAACTCACACCTGGACCATGGAAATAGTTCTAATTTGAATATTCACCACCTAAAAGTTCCTGCCAAGTTCATTTACAAATCAATGGCAGAGGTCCGTTGAACTATTTGAATATGTTAATTGCCTTCCTGACATTTGGGGTTTTTTTAGGAGGAAAACTCTATTCCAATTCAATTCCAATTTTCGGGTCTGGATTATTTGATCCAATATTAGACGTTTGAGTTTTTTTTCATAAATAACCTCCCATTTGAGTTGTGAGTATATTATTACAGTAAAAAAAATTCACATAAATAACCACCTTAATCAGTATGCACCCCAATCTCACCAAAAGCTAAATCCCCCATTCAATGTACACATTTAGATTTAGGGTCTCAGAACTCTGGAGAGGGGAGGACTATCCAAGGGACTAATATAAGTGGGCCCCGGCTTCATAGCAAGTAGGCTTGCTCTTAAAGGAATTGTTCAGTATAAAAATAAAAACTGGCTAAATAGATAGATGCAAAATAAAAAAAATTATCTAATATAGTCAGTTAGCCAACAATGTAATGTATAAAGGCTGGAGTGACTGGATGTGTAACATAATAGCCAGAACACTACTTCCTGCTTTTCAGCTCTCTTGGTTTCCTCTGATTGGTTACCAGGCAGTAACCAATCAGAGACTTGAGGGGAGACCACATGGGTCATAACAGTTGCTTTTGAATCTGAGCTGAATGCTGAGGATCAATTACAAACTCACTGAACAGTTATGTCCCATGTGGCCCCCCTTATAGTCACTGACTAACTCAGAGTTAGAGAGCTGAAAAGCAGGAAGTAGTGTTCTGGCTATTATGTTACACATCCACTCACTCCAGCCTTTATACATTACATTTTTGGCTAACTAACTATAATACATAACATTTTTTTATGTTGCACAGCCTATTTACCCAGTTTTTATATTTACACTGAACTGTTCCTTTAACGGACAACTGCATGGATACTAGTCATGTAAATACAAATACGCAAATAAAAAAACTGAAGGCACTGCTAAAGTGCAGGCAATAACCTGTCTCTACCCAGCATGCCCTGTGAGTAGGACAGACATAAGTACCTTGTGCTTTCCTTTGAGTAGTTTGTCTCTGTGCTCTTTTCCTTATCGCTGGGCTCTTGCTTATCAGAAGGAACAGAATCTCTCTCATCACTCGAGTCACTGCCGGAAAAAAGGCACAAATATATCTGTACACTTATACCCCTAACAGGGCAGGAATGAGATTCAGAACAAAATGTCTCTCTCTCTCTTACCTGAAAGCCTGAACAATCACCGTTCCAAACAGGATAAACAAAGCGGAAAAGATGAGGGACAAAAGCGGCATCATCTCCCTCCTGTCACAAGTAAGGAAAGGCACATACAATTAGAAAATTGCCAGCAAAAGCAGTTAAAGGACATCTGTATAATTTGGTTCATTACAGTGATAGCAGATTGTCAGCATAATCATTTTAAAAACATGAACTTAAAAAATAACGAAGACCAATTGCAAATTATCTGAGAATTCTGCTGTCTGCTTATCTACCCCTTTGCTAGAACTCCAAACCTAAAACAGAAAGCATCTATTATCCTGAGTTATTATATTTACCAGCAGAACAAGCTTCAGCTCTAGTGTCAGGCCTGTGAGCAGTACGTACCAGTTGTTGTGGAGCAGACTCTCCCACACCTCTGACCAATAATGCATTGCTGTGTAGAACCAGCGCAGGAAAAATACCTGAAAGCACAGGACATGTTTAATCATCAGGGTTATCCTAGATTCTACCCTGTGCTTCACTCCTCATATCCAGTCATTTATTATAGGGCATGCAAAGGCAAAAAAATAAAATCCCATTTTTACTTAATTTAATGAAAAAGAAACCTATCTCCAAAATAATTTAATTAAAAAATGTGTACCGTTTTTATAAGAAACCTGACTGTATGCAGTGAAATTCTCCCTTCATTTACTGCTGTGGATAGGAATTGTCAGATGGTCCCTAACTGCTCTGCAGGGAAACAATCATACTTATGAACAGCAGGGGGAGCCCCCGCCTTACTTCCCAGCCATGCAGAACTCAAGCAGCTTTGTTTGTTTCCCTGTAGAGCAGTCGGCGACTGTGTAGAGATTTGTATTGGATTTTATTTTTGCCTTTACATCATGTTACTGTTTCCAACTCCAGCTGCAGGAACAAAGATCATGGAGCCAGATTTAAACAGATAAACTGGGATTCTATTTGGAGGATTATTTTGCTGCATCCACTGGTTCTGCAGAGTTGGAGAAAGTTTATATTAAACAATACAAAAACTATAAAATCCACATTAGATTACATGACAACACAGGACCCAGTGCAGTCTGTATATTCTGATTATTAATCAGTCTTGTTGTATCGGCTTCTGGCAGATATTATTTGACTTGTGCTGTTTTGATCATTTATGACGTTTCCTAAGCTGCCCAGACCATACTGAGCATGTGCACAGTCTTGGTCTTGCAAAGATGTATAACAAAGTTACAAGATGGTGACCCCCTGTGGCCAACTTTAAAAGCATAAATCATTTGTTTGATTAGGCTTGTGGTTCAGTAAGTTCGTGCTTATGTTTAGTTTACAAAATACAGCATTTCTAGCCTTATTCTATTTTAGACTTTACTTCCCCTTTAAATCAAGTCAATTTCACCTAAGGAACATCTCTACTGCATTGGCTTCCGCTACCTTCAGAATTAAATTCCAATTAATGACCCTGACATTCAAAGCACTTCATAACTCTGCCCTCATCTCTGAACTCATCTCTATATACTAACCCAACAGCTTACTACTCTCCTCTACTGACCTGCTCCTCAATTCTTCTCTCATTACCACCTCACATGCTCACATTCCAGGCTTTGCAAGGGCTGCACCCCTCCTCTGGAATTCTCTCCCATAGTCTGTCCCACTTTCTCCCAACCTTTCTGCTTTCAAAAGATCTCTTATCATTCTGTTTAGCTACCAAATACAATAGCATATGCTCCATCTCTCATCTGCTTATTTCGGCTATTGCCCACACCTTGTGTCTCATTCCCATCACCTTTAGATTGTAAGCTCTTTTGCACAGGGCCTTCCTCACCTTTTGTACTGGTGCTGGTCATTATGTATGTAACTCTGTATGTTTTATGTATGTAATTCATGTGATTCATGTGATTTCTTTGTATAATCACATTCATTTTACAGCATTTCCCAATATTTTAGTGCTCTAAAAATACATAATACATAATAATAATAAAATTATAATAATAATAATAATAATAATAATAATAATAATACAGTCCATTGCTGGCACCCCCATATATTTCTGACCCTTTCCCTGCAGACTTACAGGAGCCAGCTCATCGTTCAAATCACTAAGAACAGTTTCAGAGGAGAGAAGACTCGGATCTTTTCTTAACCTGTCCAGGAAGTCAAGCAGCACAAACTTATTCTCCTCACTCCCCATCCAGAGCTCGGCTACAGTTTTGTACACTATTCGTCCAGCGGAATTCCTTCTTTCAAGTACAGCCAACTGCAAGATACAGTCAAGAGAGAAGAAAGCAGAATTTAATGAGAAAAAAAGGCATATTTACCAGTACATATATCCAAAAAAATAAAATAGAATCTCTTCCCCTCCTGTGCGGGGGTGGGGGACTATGGAGGGTGGGTGTTTTATTAGAAAGGGGGTTTAGGTCTCCTTTAAGTGATCCAGTAGAGGAAGATGATGGCCAGGCAAAAAGCATGGCTCATGTACCTCCCTGGCTGCCAGTACTAAACATTGGCTAATGAAGTCCCTGTGAGAGATCTCTCTAGAGGCCTGTCTATACCAACGAGGTTGAGAAGCAGGGCTTGCACTTATTTTTATTTTGTTTCCTGTTCCCTCATGGGAAGGGTAGAAAACTCCAGAGTATCCCAAAATCCCCTAAATTCCAAATCTACCCAGGGCCTGTTGTATATACTCACAGAGGGCTTGTCTGGGTATTTATCCTCTCCTCCCAGTAATGCACTGGTCAGTTCTGTCTGGCGTTCCTTGAAAGCATGGACGAACCTCACAGTATCCTTTGTATTGGCCGAAGCAAAAGATAGAAAGGCTTCATTGGTTTTATGGAAATTCTCACCCTCTCCGGTCAGCAAAACGACGCAGTACCTGCACATGTAGAATCGAGGTTATATTACACACACCTGTACATTCAGAAAATACTGTCTACACAAGAGATAAATAAATAAGAATTTTATAAATGTTTAAAAAATGTCTGTTTATATCTTAAAAGACAAGTTAATAGTGGGTATGTTTTTACACATCCTCCCTACTTCTTAAAGGCGAAGGAAAGTCGGTATTTACTGGGGGTGCCCAAAGTTCCTTCTTTCTTCTCGCTGGTGCGAATGCTCAGTAGTGTGAAAATTCAAACTTTAATGAAGAAGTTGTTTAGTCGTTCTACTGTGCATGCGTCTGCCCTGGGAAATTTTAAGAAAGAAGAAGAAGGAAGACAATTGCTCCATGGTGCTCACTGGAATAACTAAAGCAGTTTTCTCCTGATAGGAGCACTAGCCCGGGGTGTCAAGTAAGTAGATACAATCTCTTGGGGGTGCCTAACTGTTGCCACCCCCAATTAAATATGCCTTTCCTTCTCCTTTAAAGGAGAACTAAAGCCTAACTAAAGAAGTAGGTAGAAATGTCGTACATGATGTTTTGTGCTTCTGTACCAGCCCAAGGCAACCACAGCCCTTTAGCAGCAAAGATCTGTGTCTCCAAAGATGCCCCAGTAGCTCCCCATCTTCTTTTCTGCTGATTCACTGATTCACATGCTCTGTGCTGCTGTCACTTACTGAGCTTAGGGAGCCACTCACAATATACAGTACACATAGAATAGAAATGTCACAATATAAGGCTGATTAGTAATTAATACACATAATTACTACATGGCAGCACAGAAACCAGTGCAATTAGCATCAGAATTGAATAATCAGCAAACCTGTAGCATCAGCTTATATTACAGCCAGGGAAGCTCATTTTCTGCTGGATAATTAGTGACGAGCCCTAAGCTTAGCTTCTCAACAGCCAATCAGAGCCCACTGAGCATGTGAGTGTCACAGACACTTTCCAAGATGGTGACCCCCTGTGACAAGTTTGAAGTCCTGGATCATTGCTGCTATTGACAAGCTCAAACTTTAGCCTCGTGCAATAAGTTCACTATAGAAAATATGGCATTTTTGGTCATATTAATTTTTATGGTTTAGTTCTCCTTTAAGCAGGATTGGTTCAAACAGATATCAAAGAGTTGCTGTGAGAGCCCAGCTTTTCTCCTGACTCCATCTCAGACTTACAGATAAGGTTATTGTTCCTTTTGGGGAATGGTACATGGGGCAAATCTTCCAATCAGTATTTAGGTGTTACAAATCGGTGCGGTTGACAACCATTGTTGGGTTTAATAAAGTCATGATTCACATGATATGCTTTAAATAACAAGGTATTACATTTATATGATACCACTTTAAGTTGCTTGAAATTACCCTTCAGTTGGATATATAGTGCATTCAGGATCAAACGTATCCCATAGCACTAAAGGGGCAGGATTCTCTGTTATACAGACACACACCTTTGTCCAATATGTGAAGTGAGAAACTAGGAATCTGGGAAATGAAAGCGCTTCATCTTCATGGTTTCCTTTTTTTTTTTTTCTATTTAGTATAATAAATATTACATAAGACAAAAAAATATGCTCAGTGCCCCTTTAAGGCTTGCTCGTCAGCTACAGCTTCCAACAAGCCCCACAAAGGGAGGAAGGTGGGAGCAATACCAGGGCTACCTCAGATCAGCCATCATTAACATGAGATAATAAGAATTTTCACACTCACTTGCGCTGACGGTGAGATTTCCGCATGGGACAAAGCTCTTGAAAGAGCTTCTGATTGGACAGCCTGGCCGCTAGAAGGAATTTATTGGTTGATATGAAGTCATCAATGACCTGTTTCTTTATTCCTCGGGCCTAAGAAATGGGGAGGAGGAAGAAAAGAAACCTTAGAGATTCATAAAAAGACACAAAACAGACACCCTACTTATTTGCAGCTGTTAAGGTCAGGACACAGTAAGGTTATACACACACACAGTCATTTTGCAGAGGAGTTGATTTCTTCTGTAGGGCTGTACCCATCAGAATGTACAGGAAACAAATATATATATTAGGGATGCACCGAATCCAGGATTCGGCCAGGATTCGGCCTTTTTCAGCAGGATTCGGATTCGGCTGAATCCTTCTGCCCAGCCAAACCGAATCCGAATTTGCATATGCAAATTAGGGGCAGGGAGGGAAATTGCGTGACTTTTCGTCACAAAACAAGATAATAAAAAATGTTTTCCCATTCCCACCCCCAATTAGCATATGCAAATTAGGGTTCGTATTCGGTTCGGTATTTGGCCGAATCTTTCGTGAAGGATTCGGGGGTTCGCCGAATCCAAAATAGTAGATTCGGTGCATCCCCAATAAATATATATATAAAATATATATATATATATATATATATATAAATATATATATATATATATATATATATATATATATATATATAAAAATATATATATATAAAAATATATATATATAAAAATATATATATATATATATATAAAATATATATATATAAAAATATATATATATATATATATATATATATATATATATATATATATATATATATATATATATATATATATATATATATATATAAAATATATATATATATATATATATATATATATATACAATATCAAAACAGGGGGGTTGTGGGAGCACTCTAAAGGCTTTAAAGTATATATAAGTATAATAAATGCTATTGCATATGTACCCAAAACAGGGGTTATTTTGTTACAAAGTTATGATCATAAAATTGATAAGCCACCATACCACGTCAAGGTAAACCCCGAATTTAGCCCTTAGTGAAAAAACAGCGTTCAATGGACATTGATTACAGGTAATGCTAAAATGCACATAAAATATAAAACAAGTTAGGGACCGCCATTCGGGGTTTACCTTGAATATGCATTGTGAATAAAACACAAAAAATTTTTTTCACTAAGAACATTGGAGTGCGGGTCCATTCTTTACTATATATATATATATATATATATATATATATATATATATATATATATATATATATATATATATATATATATATATATATATATATATATATATATATACTTAAGCCTTGTGAGAGAAATTGTAATTAATTAATATCTTTATTTACAGTAGGGGGTACATTATCCCTTATAATACATGAGTGATACTCAGAGTTCCCTGTATAACTCAGCCTGCAGCCTTGTGCCTTTATATGGTCACAGAACAACCCCTCAGTGACTTCTAATATCCTTATCATTTACAGTAGGGGGTACATTATTCCTTATAATACATGAGTGATACTCAGAGTTCCCTGTATAACTCAGCCTGCAGCCTTGTGTCTTTATATGGTCACAGAACAACCCCTCAGTGACTTCTAATATCCTTATCATTTACAGTAGGGGGTACATTATCCCTTATAATACATGAGTGATACTCAGAGTTCCCTGTATAACTCAGCCTGCAGCCTTGTGCCTTTATATGGTCACAGAAAACTTCTAATTTTTCACCTTAGGGTAGACTATTTATGAAATAATACAAAAAGCCATAAAGAACGTGTTAAATGTAGAAACAACACATAGCGATGTCGGTTGCTACATATCTCAATGAAACGTTCCGCTTTACATACCCGGACCATGTCAGCAGGTTTGTTGATGTGCTCCTTGAAGATGAGTATGGTCGGGGCATAAATATTAATATTGTACTGAGTGCTTATTTGCTCGGTCTCCCTCTTGCCCAAGTCCACGTAACCAAATGATAAATAATCCTTATACGCAAAAGCAGTAAGCTGTTGAAAAAAGGCTAAATAAGTATAAAACAGGACTTTCAATAAAGGATTTTGCTCAAGATGGTGCAACCTGTAACCCACTAGATCTTGTTCTCCCACAACAAGGGGGTGGCGCATCCCATAACTATAACCCCACCTCGTTCAGGTGCATAAAGATTTTGCATCAAAGATATTATTTGTTTTGTTTGGAGCTATGGCACATAATACAGGTATGGGACTTGTTACCCAGAATGCTCAGGACCTGGGGTTTTCTGGATAACGGATTTTTATGTAATTTAGATCTTCATACCTTAAGTCTACTAGAAAATCATATAAACATTTAATAAACCCAATAGGCTGGTTTTGCCTCCAATAAGAATTATATCTTAGTTGGGATCAAGTACAAGCGACTGTTTTATTATTACACAGAAAAGGGAAATTCATTTTAAAAATCTGGATTATTTGATTATAATGGAGTCTATGGGGGACAGCCTCTGTAATGCGGAGATTTGTGGATAACGGGTTTCCGGATGACAGATCCCATACCTGTATTGTGAGCCTCTGGGAATCACTCCTCAATATACTCAAAGCACCGCACCTCCACCCATAAGTATACATACAAGGAATGTTGTACGAACATAATTTACACCCTCATACTGTACTACAGTTCTACATGCTCTTCCTATATGTATAAGCAGAGAAATATACAGAAAGAGATTGTTCTAGAGAAAGAGATTACCTTATAAATCAGTGGTACAGGAGGCAACTGATCAAACAGTAACACGTGAGGTTTATTCTCTTGTTGCCAATTGGATAAGAAGCGGATGTAGTTTTTATCGTTGATCTGCAGTAGTGATAGAGATATAGAGGCACATTTATCAAGGGTCAAATTTCAAGTTTTTTTTTCTTAAAACACCCATAAACTCGGAATTCGACCAATCGAAATTTATAAAAAAAAAAAAATCAACCTTTTTAAACTCTGGTGAATAGGATGACCCGAAAACTCGAATCAAATTCGATTCGAATTTTAAAAAACTTGTTTGCAGCCTTCCTGACATTAAACTCCAAATTGATCCCTGGACGTCTCCCATTGATTAAACAGCAATTCAGCAGGTTTTAGGTGGTGAATAGTCGAATGAGTTCTTTGAGGGTCAGAGTATGATAAATCTCGAAAATCGAATTCAAATTTTTTTTAAAAAAAAGCGCTAATCAAAATTTAATAACTTCCTAGTCAAAATTGACAGTTTTGACCATAAAACTCTAAAATTCTAATTTCAAATTCGAGTTTTAATTTGATCCTTGATAAGCTGCCCCATAGTGTTAATTAAAGACCTTACGTTCCACCATGACCCTGCCGCACTCTGCACCCAAGCCCATCTCACCTTGTCCACTAGGTTCCCAGGAAGAAGACTTTCAACAAAGTGTCGGAGGTTTTCCCGGAGAACAGCATTGTGAAAAAACGAAATCTTGCCGTTGATGACTCCTAATATGGAAGGGGTGCTGTGTGCGCCCAAGTGATGAGCAAGTCTTCTCTCGTATCCAGCATGGACAACTCCTATTCCAACACCTAAAGAGTGTGACAGAAAAATGACTATGATTAAGTAAGACAGAGGTTTAGGTGACTCTGCAAACTAAAAACTTCTCTAATTGACTTGTGTATTTTGCATAAGTTCAGCTCCTATAAACAAGCTGCTGTGTAGCCATGGGGGCAGCCATTCAAGCACAGGATACACAGTAGATAACAGATAAGTACTACTATAGTTTATATAAACAAGCTGATGTGTAGCCATGGGGGCAGCCATTCAAGCACAGGATACACAGTAGATAACAGATAAGTACTACTATAGTTTATATAAACAAGCTGCTGTGTAGCCATGGGGGCAGCCATTCAAGCACAGGATACACAGTAGATAACAGATAAGTACTACTATAGTTTATATAAACAAGCTGCTGTGTAGCCATGGGGGCAGCCATTCAAGCACAGGATACACAGTAGATAACAGACAAGTACTACTATAGTTTATATAAACAAGCTGCTGTGTAGCCATGGGGGCAGCCATTCAAGCACAGGATACACAGTAGATAACAGATAAGTACTACTATAGTTTATATAAACAAGCTGATGTGTAGCCATGGGGGCAGCCATTCAAGCACAGGATACACAGTAGATAACAGATAAGTACTACTATAGTTTATATAAACAAGCTGCTGTGTAGCCATGGGGGCAGCCATTCAAGCACAGGATACACAGTAGATAACAGATAAGTACTACTATAATTTATATAAACAAGCTGCTGTGTATCCATGGGGGCAGCCATTCAAGCACAGGATACACAGTAGATAACAGATAAGGACTATTATAGTTTATATAAACAAGCTGCTGTGTAGCCATGGGGGCAGCCATTCAAGCACAGGATACACAGTAGATAACAGATAAGTACTACTATAGTTTATATAAACAAGCTGCTGTGTAGCCATGGGGGCAGCCATTCAAGCACAGGATACACAGTAGATAACAGATAAGTACTACTATAGTTTATATAAACAAGCTGCTGTGTAGCCATGGGGGCAGCCATTCAAGCACAGGATACACAGTAGATAACAGATAAGTACTACTATAGTTTATATAAACAAGCTGATGTGTAGCCATGGGGGCAGCCATTCAAGCACAGGATACACAGTAGATAACAGATAAGTACTACTATAGTTTATATAAACAAGCTGCTGTGTAGCCATGGGGGCAGCCATTCAAGCACAGGATACACAGTAGATAACAGATAAGTACTACTATAGTTTATATAAACAAGCTGCTGTGTAGCCATGGGGGCAGCCATTCAAGCACAGGATACACAGTAGATAACAGATAAGTACTACTATAGTTTATATAAACAAGCTGCTGTGTAGCCATGGGGGCAGCCATTCAAGCACAGGATACACAGTAGATAACAGATAAGTACTACTATAGTTTATATAAACAAGCTGCCGTGTAGCCATGGGGGCAGCCATTCAAGCACAGGATACACAGTAGATAACAGATACGTACTACTATAGTTTATATAAACAAGCTGCTGTGTAGCCATGGGGGCAGCCATTCAAGCACAGAATATACAGTAGATAACAGATAAGTACTGCTATAGTTTATATAAACAATCTGCTGTGTAGTCATGTGGGGAGCCATTCAAGAATTGGTTACATAATAGTACGTATGAAATGTATATTTCACTGTAAAAAAAACCCCCAAAAAAAACAAAGTTCGCCCCCTTACCAAGCCCCTCCAGTTCCTGCACCACCTCCTTCCACACTGGCTCTATGTGGATGCAGCTGAAGCACCAGTCGGAGGTGATCTTGATGAGGTAGGGCTTGCGGAAGCTGTCGGGCACCACTTCATTGATGTAATGAGAGAACTGCAGCAGGTATTTCTCATCAGTAGAGTCTCGCCGCTCCGAGTTAAAGGGGAAGTGAAAGAAGGACTCGTCAAAGTAGAAGCTGTCGTGGAAGTGTCGGAAGTGATGGGGTTGCTGCTGCTGTTGCGTGTAGCCCTGGTTGTCACCCACGTCACCATATCGATCAAAATTACTTCTCTTCTCTTCATTGGAAAGTATCTGGTGAGATTATCAATAGGAGAATTAGAGGGCAGATTTTCCTAAAAAAAAAAAATTTTTAGAGACAGGGGTACATTTGTCCTTTATTTAATAATGTTTAGATTGGCTGGAAGTTGTTGAATCAGTGTGATTTGGCCAAACCCATGGGTGCCGAGACAGCTAGGCTTCTTATTTGGCCAAGCATGCTCACTCACACTGTCAGTCAGTATAAATGTTAAAGGGACACTGTCATGATTTTTATGGTGTAGTTTTTATTTCTAAATGACACTGTTTACGCTGCAAATAATTCACTCTACAATATAAAATGTCATTCCTGAAGCAGCAAGTGTATTTAGTTGTAATATTGGTGTGTAGGTGCATCTCAGCTCATTTTGCCTGGTCATGTGATTTCAGAAAGAGCCAGCACTTTAGGATGGAACTGCTTTCGGGCAGGCTGTTGTTTCTCCTACTCAATGTAACTGAATGTGTCTCAGTGGGACCTGGATTTTACTATTGAGTGTTGTTCTTAGATCTACCAGGCAGCTGTTATCTTGTGTTAGGGAGCTGCAATCAAAGCACAACTCACATGACTGGGGGCAGCGGAGACATGATGTCAGAGGGGGAGCGAGAGACGTAACAGGAGGTGGGGCTATGATGCGGCATTCAGCTCGCCATGTCAATCAAGGGAGATCCTGCCCAGTTTTCCATACTTCCAAAACATCACATGACTTTTTTTGATGGAATCAAATCCTAAAACAGTGGATTCTGTGCATTCCTAATTCAATTTGACAGCATCGCCCCTGTATAGGATTTCATACCTCATAAGCTTTGCTGACTTGGATGAATTTATCTTCAGCTCCTGGATTTTTGTTCTTGTCCGGGTGCCTACAAGGGAAAAAAATACATATAAATATGATTCCCTTAACAAGGCTCTACTTCTGGGTCATTACACATAAGAGAAAAGGACATTAAAATGCTAGGCTTCTAATGAGTATACAGCTGTTGAGGTTTTAAGGAACAGCTCACTCAGATCAGGTTGTACATTTGAGTACATTGGGGGACTGCAATACCCCGAAGTAGAATCATGGTGCACACAACAACTTTATTAGTATGAACATAATGGCAATGGTGATCAATAGCTGCTACTCAAACCACACTGATTCCCACTCCATTCAATGTGCTGTAACATTGCTGCTGCTGAAGGCTGTGCCATAAGGTAGGTTAGAGGTTAATTGATTGGCCTGGTTTAAATCCATATACTGAATGTCCTAGTTACAGTGACAAATGACCCCTTTTAAATCTAAGGGAATGCTGACTAATGCGGTTGTTCTGCAGAATAAATCTCACGGCTCAGGGATTGAGTTCAGCTGCTACATTCTAATGAGATTATAATATCAGCACCAGTGTAGATAATATATGATTTGTAATGTGTAAAAACATGTTCTCGTGAATTGTGCTTAGTACAGGGAATACATATGCTGCCATAGTTTTATGGGATCTCTGTACAGACTATGAGCAAACTTAGGGGCTGTTCCTGCTGAATTGTGCTTAGTACAGGGAATACATATGCTGCCATAGTTTTATGGGATCTCTGTACAGACTATGAGCAAACTTAGGGACTGTTCCTGCTGAATTGTGCTTAGTACAGAGGAATACCTATGTGCCATAGTTTTATGGGATCTCTCTGTACAGACTATGAGCAAACTTAGGGGACTGTTCCTGCTGAATTGTGCTTAGTACAGGGAATACCTATGCTGCCATAGTTTTATGGGATCTCTCTGTACAGACTATGAGCAAACTTAGGGACTGTTCCTGCTGAATTGTGCTTAGTACAGGGAATACCTATGCTGCCATAGTTTTATGGGATCTCTCTGTACAGACTATGAGCAAACTTAGGGACTGTTCCTGCTGAATTGTGCTTAGTACAGGGAATACCTATGCTGCCATAGTTTTATGGGATCTCTCTGTACAGACTATGAGCAAACTTGGGGGCTATTCCTGCTGAATTGTGCTTAGTACAGGGAATACCTACTGTATGCTGCCATAGTGCTTATTGGATCTCTCTGTACAGACTATGAGCTTTCTAATGAGGGTCACGGAGTTCATATAAAGCACAAATGCTGTGTAAGGCAACTTTATTGTTATTGCTAGTTTTTATTACTCATCTTTCTATTCAGGCATCTCCTATTTATGCTCCAATATTTTGTTCAAATAAGTGCTTGGTTGCCAGGGCATTTTGGGCATTGGCAACAAGATTGCTGAAAGTGCAAACTGGAGAGTTGCTGAATAAAAAGCTAAATAACTCAAAAAACACAAATAGAAAATAAAAAACACAATATACAGTACACATAGAATAGAAATGTCACAATATAAGTCTGATTAGTAATTAATACACATAATTACTACATGGCAGCACAGAAACCAGTGCAATTAGGGAGATTGGTCGCCTGGCGACTAATCGCCGCGTCTTTGAGGCGACTAATCTCCCTGAATGGCTTGCTGGTATCTCGCACCCGCTAGCGCTAAAGTCGCCTGCGCCTATTCACACGCGAGCGACTTTGAAAAACGTGTCGCCGCGTGTGAATAGGCGCAGGCGACTTTAGCGCTAGCCGGTGCGAGATACCAGGAAGCCATTCTGGGAGATTAGACGCGGCGATTAGTCGCCAGGCCTTAGAATTGATACAATAGATACATACATAGATACATTGATACATATTTCAAAGATACTGCTGAGAAATGGATCAACTAAATGTTGCAAAATTGTAACAGATGCTCCTGGATCACTGAGCTGCCAGACTGAAACACAGAGACACGAACATTAAACTTTAAACTTGAATTTTGGGAAAACGGTAAAAAAAAAAAAATGTAAAGGAATTGAAAAAAAGTCTTTATTTCTGGGGAACAATCTGAAAACAACTGAACTGAGAAAGGTGAACATTTTCATTTAACAAATCCTCTTTATAACAAATGAATTGTCAGAAGACTTACCATTCTCTGGCCAGTTTCTTGTAGGCTTTCTTAATGTCTGCTTGGCTAGCGGACTTGCTCATTCCGAGGATCCGATAAGGATCAAAATCTGCAGCCGACAGGATCTTCAGGGCCAGGACAAGGACAAGCAGAAAGCAGCAAAAGAGGCGCAATTTCCAATGGCCCATCGCTGACTAGGGACAACCTGGAAGGACAGGGACAAACGGACTCAGTCAGTTCAGCTCGTGGGCTGTTCTCTATAAACAATCATGAAAAATAAATAAAAGCAAAAATAAAGACCAATGGAAAAGCTGCTGGGAAGTAGCCATTGTATAACTTACTGGAAGTTGACTTAAAGGTGAAGCAGCCCTTTAATTGTAACAGGGAGACAGGCCTAATGCAAGGGGAGCCCGCTGCTACTAACTGCCAGCGACTAAATGCCTGCGACTAACTGCCAGCGACTAACTGCCGCTTGTCTCTCCTCAGGGTTATTTGGGCCTGAGCCTGTGATTATGCCATTGCTACACGGGATGTACCAGAGAGGAGAGTGAAGCAATGACAGTGAATGGCAGGAGAATGGCGGGGCATCTATATACTGTAGTGAAGTGACAGCCGGGCCTGTGGGCAGCACCAATCACTGACACGACTCACCTGACGGCTCCAGCACTGACTCCAGGTATCTCCCGCCTCTCCAGGCTCCAGATCGCCTTCCTCCACCTCCAGTTTATAGCGACTCGGCTGTTATCATTTCATCCCTCTCCCGGTCTGTCTTTGACCTCATACGCGGAACCGGAAACCTAGCCGCTGGCCCCGCCTACTGATTCACTCGCAACCCCGCCCCTAGGAACCGGCTTCCTTCAATCAGCGCTCTGGCTTTTCTGATAACTTCCGGTTCTCTCATCCGCCGTTGCTACGGAGACGCGCCCATCTGCTGTCACATGGTCTGCTCTCAAGCGCCCTCAGGTTACCACAGCAACGGGGCTGGCAAATAGCATCCTCCATTTTAGCTGTGTCAGCAGCAGCAGCAGCAGCATCTCTAGCTTCTCTAGTGCACGTCCCCAGGGGCCCCTCGAGAACTGTTCATCCCCAGGGGCCACTGAGCAACAACAGCCCTTACACAGGCTGCAGTGCAGACACTTATATAGGAGATACAGTCCATTACACCCATTCCTTACCATTCATTTCTCCTGTTAGTCTTGTTGCCCCTTTGAAGTAATATATTGTGTCATTACAGTTTATGGAGATTCCTCAGTGGTCTCTTGTGTTTGTGGGGCCCCAGAGCAGAGACATAGGGGTCCCTCCAGCACATCAGTGTCAGATCACTCTGAGGGGCCCTAAAGTTTTCCAATTTTTATTTTCAGACGTTTTCTGATGGAGGAGAAATTGTTACTTTCTAATAAAGTACTTTCTAATAAGGAGATGGTACTCCCCTAAAAATACCACCTAAAATAAATAATAATAAAACAAATATATCATATAACACATATATAATATGGTGCCATCTCTAAGCCACCTACATTGGTTCTGCTTCTCATATTTCGATCTTTTGTTTTCTACTCAAATGGATTATTCAGATGGGAAAGTTATCAATTCTCGAACTTGGTGACACCACTTTTGAGGAATAGGCATGTGCTTTAATCTATAGATGTACCTAATTGTTGGTGCAATTGCCTTAAGATTCCATGTCACATTCACTGTGTCAGTGCTCCCTATAATACAGCTTGGATCTTATTGGTATCTCATGTCAATGATATATAGAATTATTAAGGTAACAGTCACCCTGCTATAGTTCCAGGGGTACCCAGGGCACAAATAAACACTCACCCCAAATCTCCCCCTAACTGACCTTCAGACTGGGCCCCCTTAGCTCATAACAAGGTTACAGATATATAGAAACATTGGGGTGTCACCCTGCTATAGTTCCAGGGGTACCCAGGGCACAAATAAGCACTCACCCCAAATCTCCCCCTAACTGGCCTTCAGACTGGGCCCCCTTAGCTCATAACAAGGTTACAGATATATAGAAACATTGGGGTGTCACCCTGCTATAGTTCCAGGGGTACACAGGACACTAATAAACACTAACCCCAAATCTCCCCCTAACTGACCTTCAGACTGGGCCCCCTTAGCTTATAACAAGGTTACATATAGAAACATTGGGGTGTCACCCTGCTATAGTTCCAGGGGTACACAGGGTACAAATAATCACTCACCCCAAATCTCCCCCTAACTGACCTTCAGGCTGGGCCCCCTTAGCTCATAACAAGGTTACAGATATATAGAAACATTGGGGTGTCACCCTGCTATAGTTCCAGGGGTACCCAGGGTACAAATAAGCACTCACCCCAAATCTCCCCCTAACTGACCTTCAGACTGGGCTCCCTTAGCTCATAACAAGGTTACAGATATATAGAAACATTGGGGTGTCACCCTGCTATAGTTCCAGGGGTACCCAGGGTACAAATAATCACTCACCCCAAATCTCCCCCTAACTGACCTTCAGACTGGGCCCCCTTAGCTCATAACAAGGTTACATATAGAAACATTGGGGTGTCACCCTGCTATAGTTCCAGGGGTACACAGGGTACAAATAATCACTCACCCCAACTCTCCCCCTAACTGGCCTTCAGACTGGGCCCCCTTAGCTCATAACAAGGTTACAGATATATAGAAACATTGGGGTGTCACCCTGGGTCTTGGGTTAGTAAATATCATATACTGTTGTGTCTGGCAGGGGGACTCGGGAGGATCACTTAACTGCAGGAATACTGATGGGGCTTGGGAAGTCCATGGTGTGGTCAGTTTTGGCTCATCCCTAGGGTGCAATTTATTTTCAGGTTTGTAGGAGGGAAACATATTAAATGAGTTGAGTTGCTCTAATTGTACCATCTGTGTTTCACCTTCCAGACAATCGGCTCCAACTAAGATTCCATGAGAGTCCTGGGCCAGGCGGCTGAAAGATATGGTGCCAGGGATATACATTCCGCGGACTCATCAACTATGTATTGAGGAAATAAATTCTTAATTAAACAATCATTATTCTGTTAATTACTCTTCACCCATGGCTCTGGTTAACGTCCCATTTTAGGGGCCACGTCCAAGAAGACCAAAGACACCCACACACTTCATTGTTTGTTATAAAAGTGCAAAAGGCCTTTATTATTATTATCATCATCATCATAATGCTAATTGTACAGACAATGAAATCACATGCTTAGCCCCAGTGGCATTAAAGGAGAACTAAAGGTGGCCATAGACTACAAGATCCGCTCGTTTGGCGACATCGCCAAACGAGCGGATCTTTCCCCGATATGCCACTAAACTGCGTGGCTATATCGGGGGTAATTCGAACGTTCGGCCGTATGTCCGAACGATCGAATTACGATGTGACAAGCGGCTCCGACGGGTCGGTCGGGTAAAAATCCAACCTTCCCGATCGATATCGTGGCCAGATATCGATCGGGAAGACCCGTCGGAAGCCCCCATACACGGGCAGATAAGCTGTCAAATCGGTCCAAACGACCGATATCGGCAGTTTTATCTGCCCGTGTATGGCCACCTTTAAGCCTAACTAAAGAAGTAGGTAGAAATGTTGTACATGATGTTTTGTGCTTCTGTACCAGCCCAAGGCAACCACAGCCCTTTAGCAGTAAAGATCTGTGTCTCCAAAGATGCCCCAGTAGCTCCCCATCTTCTTTTCTGCTGATTCACTGATTCACATGCTCTGTGCTGCTGTCACTTACTGAGCTTAGGGACCCACTCACAATATACAGTACACATACAAATTGTCTACAGAATATCCCTCTCTACATCATACTAACAGTTAATTTAAAGGTGAACAACCCTTTTAATGGGTCCACTGTATATTTAGTAGCCCTTTAAAAGCTGGCTCCCGAAACAACTGAATTTACGTTAATGTTAACCCCCCACCCGGCCACTCACTTGTACAAACATCTATGGTTAAGTGCTTACAATTACTACAATTCCCAGAATACCCTTCACCTACTTAAATCACATATGTGTATGGCTAATTTTCACTGCAGTTTTGCTCTGAAGAGACAAGGGATCTGGGGATATTTTCCTTAATTCACAGTATATTCACAGTATATTCAGTATAATCAAGGCTGGACTTTCACTACTCAGCCAACGCAATTCAATTCCACGGGATTGGTGCACTGTGATCACCTGACTTCACAGGTTCCCATTAGGGATGCACTGAATCGACTTTTTGGGATGTGCCCGAATCCCCGAATCCTTCGTGAAAGATTCGGGCGAATAATGAACCAAAACCTAATTTGCATATGCAAATTAGGGGCAGGAAAGGAAAAGGTGGGAAAAAAATGTTTTTCACTTCCTTGTTTTGTGACAAAAAGTCACGTGATTTCCCTTCCCATGCCTAATTTACATATGCAAATTAGGATTCAGATTCTACTGGGCAGAAGGATTCGGCCGAATCCTGCTGAAAAAGGCCGAATCCTTGCCGTATCCCGAACCGAATCCTGGATTTGGTGCATCCCTAGTTCCCATGTAGCATTCAATCCGTCTTAAAGTAAAATCGCTTCCGAAGGAAATTAAAGTATCCAGGGATTTGTTTGTAGGTTCCTTTGCTTGAAACTCCATCGGCGACCTGATTAGAAAACAGACAAGTCAGAAGTTTAGGAGCCAAATATTTGGCTGTGCCCCCCCAGAGCACTTTTTAAAATATAAATTCTAGTAAATTATTTGGATTATTTAAGAAACACTGGTAATATAGAAGATTTGTGCTTTGTTATCACATTGTTGCAATGTCATGACTTTAATGTTTTGACAGACTATTATACAGCACCCTAATTTGCACACAGCCACTTAAGATTTTTAAAATAAAATCGGACTTTTAAAAAAACACAAATTTTTCGGAATTTATTAAACCCAGAGGATGGAAAAGTCAGAATCAGAAAATCCGGCATCTCAGACCTGCCGCAAAGCAAATTTTCGGGAAATAAATATAATAAATATATATAATAAACAAGCGTAAAAAAACCCAGGCGGATTTGATCAGAGTTTGCAGCAGAAAATCGGACTTTGATAAATAACTCCCTATTTGTTATACTTGATAAAAGTCCTATTGAGGGCCGAAACGTTGGACACGGATCGATTGAATGACTGCTGGTCTCTATTAACAAGTGTACAGGTGAAATATGTATAGTTTTATGGAGTTTGCAAACTTCAGAATCAATCAGCAGTATCACATTGCATTGCATTGCAGTAGCAAGAACTATAATAATAATAATAATATAATAAATGAATAATATACTTTATTGAAACAAATCCAAAATGGGTAAATACATCTTCCTACTTCCACTTGAAAATTCTACAAATTACCTACAACTTTGCATTTTACAGTATCTTTTTTTTCCCCACAAATCCTTTGATACAAAAGCAAAAACATCATAAATATGAATGGGGTCTGCAGTTTGAGGGCCAATTTGCATAAGATTATCAAATACAGAATGCAGTAAAATCACAAAACAAATCGAAACAAATGAAATCAATGAAATAAAAAAAACTATATATTTATACAGGAGACTCTATTTTATCCCAATAATCCAATTTTTTAAAACGGATTTCCTTTTTCTGTGTAATAATAAAACAGTAACTTGTACTTGATCCCAACTAAGATATAATTAATCCTTATTGGAGGCAAAACCAGCCTATTGGGTTTATTAAATGTTTATATGAGTTTCTAGTAGGGTTTGAGGTATGTATGGTGTAGATATCAGGGTATGAAGCAATCTGTTATCCAAAAAGCCCCAGGTTCTAGAGCATTCTGGATATAATATATATAAAATGCATAGAGATGGTGAGCAAAACCCACTAGTCTTACTGGGTAAATAGATAGGTGGTTATGTTACACATCCAGTCACTCCAGCCTTTATACATTACATTTTTTGATAACTAACTATATTAGATACATTTTTTATTTTGCACAGCCTATTTATTTACCCAGTTTTTATTTTTATACTGAACAATTCCTTTAAAATGCGGATATAAATGCTGATATTTCCAGCACTGCTGGAGATGTAACAGACAGTTGGCTTATAAAGAATTATTACAGTTGGCAGTATAAATGTGAGGCACTTACCATCACTAGAAGGGACTGTAGGTCATCTGCAGCTGCATGTTCTGCAAGGACACTGTCCAGCACCTCTACATACCACGATCCTGTGTGCTTATCCCTCCATGACACGTAGCCTGATAGGAAGTTAATTAAAAAATAAATAAATAGATAAAAATTATAATATATATATATATATATATATATATATATATATATATATATATATATATATATATATATATATATATTTATAAAATATACAAGTGCAAGTTTGTCTTAAAACAATGTCTGTCCTAGCACCAGTAGCACCAGAAGCACCAGCACAGACTGAGCATTTACCTGGGAAAGTGGAATAAGACACCAAGATATCACTGGGAGTGGGAATATTGGACACAGCATCCACTTCATCCCTGTCACCTTCCCCAGAGAAAACAGGGGTGGCATCAGACTGCAGGGAAGTAGAAGTGGGGCTCAGTGGTGGGGTATCGGAAGTCACCTCACATCCTTTGTCTTTCTGATCTGCATAGAGAAAAAAGAAGTACAGTCAAACCTCAATTTTCCATCCTCTGATTTTAAGTTTTTCCTCATTTTACATTGTTGTTTTGTGGTCCCACCTATATATTATGTATAATACATTTCCCTGATTTGACCCCACTTTTCCTGAAAACAAGTAAAATGGGAGTTCTACTGTACACCAAAAATAGTTTGGACAACAGGATGAAACCATACCCATCTGATTGGACAATGCCAGAAATAACCAATATCTCCCTGAGAATTTACCTCCGCCGCAGGCTTGGATGATGAAAATTTTGGGCTTTCCACGCAGACTGGGGCATTTGGAACCATTGAAGTAGCTCACGATTCTCTCTACGGGAATTCGTATTCCATCTGTTCCATAAACCCCTCCTGGGAACTGAATGTGCCGGGTCTAGATTGGAAACAGTTGTGTTGGGTCACAGTCATACTATAATTAGTTCCTCGAGGAGAAACATCATCAATGAACCCTCACCTCACAGCCATGGGACAGGATCACCACCAGGCAGCAGTCCTGCAGGCTGTGGTCTTGGTCAGCAAGTGCCTGCAGATGATCATGCATGGCCTGCAAGCAAAGGAAACAGGACGTTTTAAAGGAGAACTAAACCCTAAAATTAAATGTGGCTAAAAGTGCCATATTTTATATAGTGAGCTTATTGCACGAGGCTAAAGTTTCAGCTTGTCAATAGCAGCAATGATCCAGGACTTCACACTTGTCACAGGGGGTCACCATCTTGGAAAGTGTCTGTGACACTCACATGCTCAGTGGGCTCTGATTGGCTGTTGAGAAGCTAAGCTTAGGGCTCGTCACTAATTATCCAGCAGAAAATCAGCTTCCCTGGCTGTAATATAAGATGATGCTACAGGTTTGCTGATTATTCAATTCTGATGCTAATTGCACTGGTTTCTGTGCTGCCATGTAGTAATTATGTGTATTAAAGGAAAACTATACCCCCAAAATGAATACTTAAGCAACAGATAGTTTATATCAAATTGAATGACATATTAAAGAATCTTACCAAACTGGAATATATATTTACATAAATATTGCCCTTTTACATCTCTTGCCTTGAACCACCATTTCGTGACTCTATCGGTGCTGCCTCAGAGATCACCTGACCAGAAATACTACAACACTAACTGTAACAGGAAGAAGTGAGGAAGCAAAAGACACAACTCTGTCTGTTAATTGGCTCATGTGACCTTACATGTGGTTTGTATGTGTACACAGTGAATCTTACGATCTCAGGGGGCGGCCCTTATTTTTTAAAATGGCAATTTTCTATTTATGATTACCCAATGGCACATACTACTAAAAAAGTATATTATTATGATAATGGTTCATTTACATGAAGCAGGGTTTTACACATGAGCTGTTTTACTCAGTATCTTTTAATAGAGACCTACATTGTTTGGCGGGTATAGTTTTCCTTTAATTACTAATCAGCCTTATATTGTGACATTTCTATTCTATGTGTACTGTATATTGTGAGTGGCTCCCTAAGCTCAGTAAGTGACAGCAGCACAGAGCATGTGCAGTGAATCAGCAGAAAAGAAGATGGGGAGCTACTGGGGCATCTTTGGAGACACAGATCTTTACTGCTAAAGGGCTGTGGTTGCCTTGGGCTGGTACAGAAGCACAAAACATCATGTACAACATTTCTACCTACTTCTTTAGTTAGGATTTAGTTCTCCAGGTTCCAGGTTTAATCAAAGAGAAGGAGGTGTGTCCCACACGTACCTGCCCCGTCAGATTATCCTTCACCGTGACCTCAAAGTGAAAGGAGCGCATTCTGTTGGCCAGCTTGTCCCGGTCTATGTCTGACCCAGTTCTGGTGGATAATCCAGTGCATTCATGGAAATTCATGTTGTTAATAATGAGGCAGAATCCAATGGGGTCCGATGACATGGGATAATCCTGAAAGGTTTATTTAGTAGACTTAAGGTATGAAGATCCAAATTACGGAGAGATCTATTATCCATACAACCCCAGGTCCCACACATCCTGGATAACAGGTCCCATACCTGTATTATTATTTTTAAAATCAAATAATACTCAACAATGTACACTTTTGAAATGCCTTGCTGGGTTCACTATGGAGGATTGGGATGCTGGGTTGCTAGGCACTAATTTCAATTACATGCCAATCATTCTCAATATAGTGTCAGTATCAGTAAAAAGAAGCAACAGACTTACTAGCTCTATGGGGTTATGTACTAACAGGCAATGAGTTTGCACACCTGCAGAAACCCATAGCAACCAATCAGCAGGTAGCATTTACTGGTCACCTGTTGAAAAGCAGACTGCATTGACTGTTATGGGTTACCCATACTGCTATGGAAAAATATAGTTCTCGTTATTAAAGGGGTCGTTCACCTTTAAGTTAGCTTTTAGTATGTTATAGAATTGCCAATTCTTAGCAACTAAACAATTGGTCTTCATTAATTATTTGTTATAGTTTTTTTTTAATTATTTGTCTTTTTCTTGCTCTTTCCAGCTTTCAAATGGAGGTCGCTGACCCCATCTAAAAACAAATGCTCTGTAAGGCTACAATTTTATTGTTATTGCTACTTATTAGGGACGCAACGAATCCATTTTGGATTCGGCCGAACCCCTAAATCCTTCATGAAAGATTCGGCCAAATACCGAACTGAATCCTTATTTGTTAGGGCGTGGGAAGGGGAAAACATTTTTTACTTCCTTGTTTTGTGACAAAAAGTCATGCGATTTCCCTCCCCACCCCTAATATGCATATGCAAATTAGCATTCGGTTTGGCCGGGCTGAAGGATTCGGCCGAATCCGAATCATGCTGAAAAAGGCAGAAACCTGGATTCGGTGAATCCCTACTATTTATTATTACTCATATTTTTATTCAGGCCTCTCCTATTCATATTCTAGTCTCTTATTCAAATCAGTGCATGGTTGCAAAGGTAATATGGACCCTAGCAACCAGACTTCAGAAACTGCAAACTGGGGAGCTGCCGAATAAAAAGCTAAATAACTCGAAAATTGCAAGTAATAAAAAATGAAGACCAATTGCAAATTGTTTCAGAATATCCCTCTCTACTTCATACTAAACAACCCCTATTCAATAATGATAATGTAAGAAAAGTGACCTTGTCTTTGTCCAGGGTTCCTTTTCTACTTCTGATCTCTCTTGCAGGATACTCAGCAGGCTCTAAAGAAATGGGAAACAGTAACAGTGAAACAGATGACACAAATTATGTAGCAACCAACCTGCAATGACTTGGCTCTTATGCAACAACGTTTAGTATCTTCAGCCACCAGACTTCTGCTAGAGATGCTCGGAGCTGCAGTTCTCAAAAGGATAAGGCCGATCTTCCCTTCCAGATGATCACTGAACAAATATTTACACTAAAAACCTATGTTTTTGTAAAACTTCTGCCAGGCCAACAATAGAGCTGTCCAACTGGACCGACCAGATTTGTCCCTGCAAGCAGGGGGGTAACTACATAGGAAGCAGACCCTGTAGCTGCAGGGGGGCCCAGGAGGTATAGGGGGCCCCATGAGGCCCAAATAATAGGCAATTTCAATATATATATCGGTAAAACAGGGTAACCTCTGGATATGTTGGTGAATTTGCCGTGGGCCCAGTAACCCCTGACTGCAAGGGATTTTTATAGCTGGGCAAAAGACTAGGTGACTATAATTACCCATGCAGCCCACTCAGCAAAATACTATGAATGGCCAATCAGTGTTTAATAAAATTTTTGATTTAAGAAGATTCTAGTCGACACATTTTGAGCCCAGACATGGACATTATTTGTCAATGGACGCCCAGCTTTAAGGGGGTGGTTTGCCTTTAAGTTACCTTTTAGTATGTTATAGAATGGCTAATTCTAAGCAACTTTTCTAATGGTCTTCATTGCTTATTTTTTAAGTTGATTTGCCTTTTCTTCTGACTCTTTCCAGCTTTCAAATAGGGGTCACTGACCCCATCTAAACACAAATACTCTGTAAGGCAACAAATGTATTGTTATTGCTTCTTTGTATTACTCATCTTTCTTTTCAGGCCTCTCCTATTCATATTCCAGTCTCTTGTTAAGATCAATGTATAGTTGCTAAGGTAATTTGGACCCTAGCAACCAGATGGCTGAAATTGCAAACTGGAGAGCTGCTGAATAAAAAGCTAAATAACTCTAAAACCACAAATAATAAAAAATGAAAACCAATCGCAAATTGTCTCAGAATCTCTACATTTTACTAAAAGTTAACTCAAAGGAGAACAACCCCTTTAAAAATAAATATTTTTTTCCTTCTACAGCTCTGTGGAGAATTAGTAAATTAGTTGTTCCATCAGAATATAGAATACATACAGCTTGCCTTCTAACACTAAACACAGATACAGATAAGTTATACATTGAGTTTATCTTTACAACGCACCCGCTTTGGGTAGAGGTTTCAGCACTGGGCTTGGAGTTGTTGGAATGGGCTGTAAGACCCGTGTGCCACTGTCTGATTGGAGGAAATCTGCCAGATCATGCTGAGCAGTCTCCTTTAGGCACAGCAGAAAGAGAGGGAATGCCTGGCTCCCACGTGTTTCCAGCTCTACCAGCAGCTTCCGGGCCTGGTCCCTCCGTGTCCCTTCTCTCTAAGAAAAATACAATAGAGTTATTATTATATCCTCATTCAACTCCCTTGCTTCTTACAATATCTCCCCCTCACTTAACTCCCTTCCTACACCCTGGTCCCCACATTAGCTCTCCCCTTCTAGCCCACTTCCTCCACTAATGTCTCTTCTATTAATAACTCTAATAACTGCTCCCCTTCCCTACCTACCACTAACTGCTCCCCTTCCCTACCTACCATTAATACACCCAAATTCTCCCCTTCCCTCCCTACCATCAATTAGGGTTGCCACCTTTGCCAGAGGCTAAACCCAAATAAAGGAGGCAGGGCAGATAGCATTGGGGGGTGGGGCAGTGATGTGGGCATGATGACATCAGAGGAAAGCACAATGATGTCAGTGGAGTTATGATGCCGGGTGGGGTCAGTGCATCACTTAGATGCAAATGGCTTGATTTCTGTTCAGTTTTCTGAATGTTTTTGAACAGTCAGGCCTTTGAAAAAATGGAGATGTCCAGCTGAAAACCACAGGTGTGTCAACCCTATCTCTGAGTGTTTCATGTGTCAAATGATACACAACGTTTTGGGAGCTGGCCCCTTCGTCAGCCCCTGAAACATTGTGTATCATTTGACACATTAAACACTCAGGGGTTAATCCCCTTTTGCATTTCCTCCTGTGCGCCGGTTCTTCATTCGTTGTTCCCAGTGGATTCAGGGAAGTGCAGTCTCCCTAGAGAACTGAGCAAAGGATAATGTTTATTCAGGAAGGCCTGGGTGTGTGTGTGCAACCCTATCAAGTCACATGACTTGGGGCAGCTGGGAAATTGACAAAATGTCTAGCCCCATGTCAGATTTCAAAATTGAATATAAAAAAATCTGTTTGCTCTTTTGAGAAATGGATTTCAGTGCAGAATTCTGCTGGAGCAGCACTTTAATACACCCAAATTCTCCCTTTCCCTCCCTACTATTGATACCCCCAAACTTCTCCCCATCCCTCCCACCAATACCTCAATTAACCCCTCCCCTTCCTTCACTCCCACCCACTAATACCTCCATTAACTTCCCCCCTCCCTAGTTTCTCCGAGTTCCGCTTCTTTCCCCCAGTCACAGTCTGGTCACCTGGATCTCCTCTATCATGTCATTGCTGAAGACTCCTCTCTCCACCAGGAGATCCCACAGCTCTTTAACCTGAAGAGACTGGACCAAACGGACCCGATTCCGCCTCAAAATATCCCTTAATTCCTGCTCCATCTCGAGCCCTTTTGTTTATCCGCCCGTCATTCACTAGCCGCTTCCGTAAACAGCCTCAGCCCGGCTAGCGCATGCGCAGTACAAATAGAAGTAATCTGTATTAATGCGCAGGCGCGGAATGCTTTGAGGCAGCGCTGTTTGATGACGTGTATTCTGTGCGCTGCCCATACTCGCTCGCACTTGTCTCCGGCAGGGCCAGTCATTGAGTGACAGCGGATCCCGGGGAGCCGGCGGCGGAGGCGCAATGACTCTCTTTCACTTCGGCAACTGTTTCGCCCTGGCCTATTTCCCCTACTTCATTACGTACAAGTGCAGCGGCCTGTCAGTATCTGCCGGGGGAGCGGGTGGGTTTGTGAGAAATCACATGAACAACCTTTAATCTCTGTGTCTGTTACAGCTCCGAGTACAACGCCTTCTGGAGGTGCGTCCAGGCCGGGGCCACTTACCTGTGTGTGCAGCTGTGTAAGGTGAGTCATGTGATGTATGTCAGGCAATTGATTTGTTCCTCACTGGGGACAGAGACACGTTCTACCTAAGGTCACCATTCTACCATTATTCTGCCCCTACTGCCCCTAAAGTGGAACCTTCCTAATCCTGTCACGTGCTACTGCTGCTCGCCCTGATCCACATCACTAATCCCCTGATCAGTCTCCAGTCCCTCTGCTCTAGCTCAGTGGCTTCCTTCCAGCTCTCAGATGGGGGTCACTGACCCTGGCAACCTTAAAACTGTTACTGTGTGATGCTACAATGTTATTGACCCTGTGTATTTCCTATCTTTTCCATGGCATGGTTACTGGGGCAAATAAGACCCTAGCAACCAGCTGCTGACATTCCCAGTCTTCAAGTTGGGTTGCGGGTCTCATCTAAATTTCATATCTTATGTAATATTGTCTATGTTTTACTCCTTTTTAAAGTTTTACAAAATGTGTTTCTGTCCCAGCCCACATTTGATGACGTCACTTCCAGTTTGCAGCACCATCACTTCCTGTTTGATGGTGGTCGGGGGGTTGTGAATAAGGCAGTTGCGGGTCCAGGTTGGGTAATGGATCAAAGTTGGTTTGGGTCGTGTCCGGGTCTTAGAAATTGGTTCCGCACAGGACTCTATGGCATGATCCTTCCATAGGCTGAAGTCCTGTTTTCATTTGTAATCGGCCTATGGAGGGATCACACCACCCTCAGCGTCACTGAAACAACCGCAGAAGAACCATTAGCCGTAGTCGAAGGGTCGCCTTCACAATGGTTCACAGGGCTGGGGCAGCTTTCGGAGGTAAATATTTAGAGTGCGGCACCTCTTTGATACGGACACATTCCTATGATTTATATAAGAATGTGTCAGTATCGCTTTAACTCTCAACAGGGGGAGGATTATGAATATTGTGAAGCAAAGGCAACTCTAGAACTCCCACAGGCTGGGCATCTCACCCTTTAAAAGTCTTTGTGTTCACTCATAACATGTCTCAGCGAGTGAAGAGCAACTACACAATCAGATTTTCATCTTTCTATATGAGATTTAGTACTGGTGTGAGGTTTCTCATGTCTCACAAGTGCCACATGCTTGTTCCATAGTTAGTTTGTGTAGAAGAAGTTGACTCTGTTTAGAAAATCAGTCATCAGATTTCTGTAAACTTTCTGATTACTAAGGCAAGTGTAACTCTGTGTGGGCTCTAGGGGCCAAGGAATGAGTCTGACTAGGTTATCAGGGGTTGAGAAGAATTTGGCTTCTGAGGCTAAGAGATGAGTGAACCTTGACTGTGTACCTGAGGACAAATTTGGTTGATCCCATGCCATATTAAATGGAGGCAAGCTTGACTGGCTCCCTGGGCTGCACAGAGATATGGTAAATCTGGCTGCGCCCCAGGCTGTGCTTTGACAGGTTTCGAGTGAATATGAATCTGTCTGGGACCTGGGGTTTATAGGACAAGGAAAGTTAAAATAAAGGAGTAGGCTAAAAATGTTGTAGATTATGTTTTGGGCTTATGTACCAGCCGAAGGCAACAACAGCCCTTTAGCAGGGAAGATCTGTGTCTCCTAAAATGCCCCAGTAGCTCCCCATCTTCTTTTCTGTTGATTTACTGCACATGCAAAGACAAAAAAATAGAATCCCATTTTTACTTTCTTTAATGAATAAAAAACCTATCTCCAGTATAATTAAATTAAAAAATGTGTACTGTTTTTATAAGAAACCTGACTGTATGCAGTGAAATTCTCCCTTCATTTACTGCTGTGGATAGGAATTGTCAGACGGTCCCTAACTGCTCTGCAGGGAAACAATCATACTTATGTACAGCAGGGGGAGCCCCCGCCTTACTTCCCAGCCATGCAGAACTCAAGCAGCTTTGTTTGTTTCCCTGTAGAGCAGTCGGCGACTGTGTAGAGATTTGTGTTGGATTTTATTTTTGCCTTTACATCCCCTTTACTGTTTCCAACTCCAGCTGCAGGGACAAAGATCATGGAGCCAGATTTAAACAGATAAACTGGGATTCTATTTGGAGGATTATTTTGCTGTAGCCACTGGTTCTGCAGAGTTGGAGAAAGTTTATATTAAACAATACAAAAACTATAAAATCCACATTAGATTACATGACAACACAGGACCCAGTGCAGTCTGTATATTCTGATTATTAATCAGTCTTGTTGTATCGGCTTCTGGCAGATATTATTTGACTTGTGCTGTTTTGATCATTTATGACGATCCCTAAGCAGCCCAGATCACACTGAGCATGTGCACAGTCTTGGTCTTGCAAAGATGTATAACAAAGTTACAAGATGGTGACCCCCTGTGGCCAACTTGGAAGCATAAATCATTTGTTTGATTAGGCTTGTGGTGCAGTAAGTTTATGTTTAGTGTACAAAATACAGCATTTCTAGCCTTATTCTATTTAAGACTTCACACTCCCTTTAAGGCTGATTAGTAATTAATACATATAATTACTATATGGCAGTGCAATTAGCATCAGAATTGAATAATCAGCAAACCTGTAGCATCAGCTTATATTACAGCCAGGGAAGCTCATTTTCTGCTGGATAATTAGTGACGAGCCCTAAGCTTAGCTTCTCAACAGCCAATCAGAGCCCACTGAGCATGTGAGTGTCACAGACACTTTCCAAGATGGTGACCCCCTGTGACAAGTTTGAAGTCCTGGATCATTGCTGCTATTGACAAGCTCAAACTTAAGCCTCGTGCAATAAGTTCACTATATAAAATATGACATTTAAGGTCTATTCAATTCTATGGACCCCTGGGACTGATGGGACCATTGGTGCCTAGAATAAAGTTTTGGGAAGGTTGACTGGCCCCCTGGGGCTACACCAAGTAAGGATAAATGAGGCTGGGACCTAAGGCTACACCATGTGGATGAAAGTCTGGGTGGGCCCCTTACTGGATTGATCAAGGACACCTTTTGGTAAAACTATACTCCCTGAGCATTGGAATGTGAATGATTCTTATATGGGGCCAGGAGTCATTTTCCAACATTTAGAGACTGAACTGTGACTTATTTTGTAGAGAAGTGATTCCCTTTTCTCTTTTATGACCATGAGCGATTAATGCTTTGTCTCCCTGTGATGTTCCAGATGTTGTTTCTTGCAACGTTTTTCCCTACTTGGGAGGGGGCTGCTGGTGCCTATGACTTTATTGGGGTAAGTAAAAAAAAACTGCATTTTAAAACAACCCCTAATTCATGTTGGAGCTGAGATCCTTTGAGACAGTAACTTAAATGCACATGTTAAATATGATACAGATTCACTTGCTTACGATTGTTTCCTTTATGTGCAGGAGTTTATGAAGGCCACAGTCGACCTCGCAGACTTGCTGGGGCTGCATTTAGTTATGTCCCGAAATGCAGGAAAAGGCGAGTACAAGATCATGGTAGCGGCTATGGGCTGGGCCACTGCTGAACTTGTCATGTCGAGGTAAGAGGCTGGTGTGCACGGCCCACTGCAGTACATTTCTTTATTCAATTATAGATTTTGACTAGTGATAGGCGAATTCGATGCGAAATTGTGCAATTTGCCGACGGCTAATAAATTCGTGAAACGGCGAATTTTTCGGGGTAGCGATACACCGCAAATTCGCCCATCACTAATTTTGACCATTAAAACAGTATTTTAAATATACTGTATTTTTTGTTCCTTTCTTAAACTTTCACACTTGAGGAACTTGACTATTAAGCGCCCTAAAGGGAAATTAGATTGTACCTAATGAATCATTTTCTAATAGCAAAAATAGCACATTTTCGGGAAATGACTTTTTAGTTTCTACTTTTTACTGTTTTATTACAGTTTAGGTTGTGCGTTTAAATACAATACTTTTTCCATGCTCCTTTACTTTTAATCTAATTCCGTTATGTGCTGCAGACTCAAGTGATTAGCCACATATACAAACTCCCTCTTTATCACAGGTGTCTCCCGCTGTGGGTCGGAGCAAGAGGGATAGAGTTTGACTGGAAATACATTCAGATGAGCATCGACTCCAACATCAGCTTGGTAAGAAGTCCCTCATAGGAAGCTGCTTCTTTGTAGGTGGCCCCTTCCAATCACAGGCTGTCATGGGAAAACGTGGGGTTTTTTTTTTGGGTTTTTTTTTTAAACGCATAAGTTAATAGTGCTGCTCAGCAGACTTCTGCACTGAAATCCATTTTTTAAAAGACATGGGGCTAGACATATTGTCAGTTTCCCAGAAGCCCCCAGTCATGTGACTTCTGCTCTGATAAACTTCAGTCACTCTTTACTGCTGTACTGAAAGTTGGAGTGATATCACCCCCTCCGTTTCCCCCCCAGCAGCCAATGGGAAGGTAACCAGATAGCAGCTCCCTAACACCAGATAACAGCTGCCTGGTAGATCTAAGAACAGCACTCAATAGTAAAATCCAGGTCCCACTGAGACCCATTCAGTTACATTGAGTAGGAGAAACAACAGCCTGCCAGAAAGCAGTTCCATCCTAAAGTGCTGGCTCTTTCTGAAATCACATGACCAGGCAAAATGAGCTGAGATGCACCTACACACCAATATTACAACTAAATACACTTGCTGGTTCAGGAATGACATTTTATATTGTACAGTGAATTATTTGCAGTGTAAACAATGTCATTTAGAAATAAAAACGACACCATAAAAATCATGTCAGAATCACTTTAACCTCGGGATTTGTGGCTGTTGTAGGTACATTACATGGCTGTAGCTGCTCTCGTCTGGATGTGGACTCGCTACGACCTCCCCACACATTATCGGCTGCCTGTGACTGTGTTGCTGGGACTCAGCATGTATAAAGCCTTCCTTATGGAGTAAGCACTTCCTTCCTCAACCACTTCCTCTATATAATTCTGAGTATCTCCTCAGTGATGCATTTTATAATCTCTTTCTTTTCCCTCCCTGCAGCTGTTTTGTACACATGTTTATCATGGGGAGCTGGACGGCGCTTCTCCTGAAAGCCGTGATCACCGGGGTCCTGTCTCTAAGCTGCTTGACCCTCTTTGTCAGTCTCGTTCATGGAAACTAAGCCTGTTATTGTACAGCACCTCCTTCCCTCGCGGCTGCAGATATACTGGTCACTGGACTTGACATGCATTTTTGACGTAAATTAATTTTGTACAAACTTTATATGGAATAAAGAAGTGGACCACAAACCAGATTATTGTTTTTTGTGTATTTTGGGGATCGAGCAAACTGCAGGGACTTTATGTAGAAATGACTGCCGATAAATGTCAGACAGAGCCCAAACATATCGGCACATAATGTGCATCTTCACTTCATAAAGGCCCATGGCACACCAGACTTGAACTTGCACCAACACCTGCAAGCTCTAAATATGGCTGCCTGCTATAGATGCCCCAAAAATGCTCAAATATTTATTTGCACCAATCACATTCCTTTCATTGCTGGGGCTGCCGGCCATTGACACGTTGACAGGCACTTCAGTTGCAGGAGCACCTTTGTGGGCAAATTAGGGTTTATGTAAATCAAATAAAAATTGAATTTGCTGGGAGTTTTAATACAGGTATGGGATCCGATATGCGTAAACCCATTATCCATTCAGAATTAAGGAAAAGTTATCTTCCATAGACTCAATTTTATCTAAATAAGCAGCATTTTTAAAAATTATTTCCTTTTTGTGTAATAATAAAACAGTCGCTTGTACTTGATCCCAACTAAGATATAATTAATCCTTATTGGAGGCAAAATCAGCTTATTGGGTTTAGTTAGGTTTTTTTTTTTTATTAAAGTCTGTTTTTTTTCTGATTGTATTTTTAATGGGAAAAAACACTATTTTTTCGTAGAAAACAAAAACCTCCAATTTTTCGTGATTTATTAAACCCCGATGCTGTTAAAAGTCAGAATAAAAAATATATTCCAACCTCCCGAGTTCATGTAGAAGTCAATGGCAGATGTCTCAAAGATATCCTGATTTGCGATGCGGTATTCAGTTGTCAAAGCAAAAAGTCGCTGTATTCTGATTTTCTTTTCCAGATTTTATAGATTTTTTTTCCTGCACAAGAAATTTTCAGGAACATTTTTTGATAAATAGGGGTAAATAATCTGTGCAGATTTGGTGAGAAAGTTTCGGATTTTGATAACCCCTTTAATGTTTACATTATTTTATAGTATATTTATGGTATGAAGGTCCAAACTATGGAAAGATCCTTTATCTGGAAAACCCCAGGTCCCGAGCATTCTACATAACCGGTCCTATACCTGTACTTGATCCCAACTGAGATATAATTAATCCTTACTGAATGCAAAACCAGCCTTTTGGGTTTATTTCATGTTTATATGATTTTCTAGTATGAAGATCCAAATTACGGAAAGATTTGTTATTTGTTAAACCCCAGGTCCCATACCTGTACTATTCTTGGCCAAAAATAATTTTTTCCCCCGGTTACAATTATTTGCAACTCGCACATACAAACATTTGCGTGTAGTAAGACTCGCCAAATGTCATCACGGTTTACTCCAGTCCCCCATACTAGTCGGGATACCACCTGTCACTTTGTACAATCATTGGTTCTCACCCCTGATTGGTTGGAGTTGCCTGGTATCCTGATGATGTGGCAAGATGCATTTGGTTGGAGCCTTCTGATCCTCTCCTTTACATTAACCAAAAGCAACTGTCGTTTTCTACCTCAACCCTTTAACTGTGTGGCAGATACAAGTGGCATTAAATGTTGCTGGCCAAAGGGGTTTTCCCAAAGCCTTACTTGTGCAACAAATACTACTTTATATATTTATAGAAAAGCTGTTGTTAGGTTGTGTGGAAACCAAAATATGGCTACAGGTAATTTGTGTAATATGTTTTCTTCCTTGCCCCCCTCTTTACGTTTTTCTGTGGCGCCCATGGGCACCTTATTAGTGATATATAGTAAATCAAAAAAGAATATGTTAATCCTCTTTTTATTTTATTCCTACATTGCACATTTATATCACAAAATAAACACAGAACATTGTGATTTTCATGTAATAATTTATTAGAATAGCTCCATAACATCCATTGGACACTTCAGAAATAATACAATATATGAAGAGTGTAGGCTCCTGTCCTGTTTCCTTGCCCAGAGATACTCAACATCACATTCTGGGCTGTGGTTAAGGCTTACGTGTATAAACAGACATTTGCTGGATTAATTATCCTCATGTGAAAGACTATTAGCTAATAAGGCTTAGGCTAAGTCAGTATGGCAGCAGGCCCAATCTGTACAGTATATAATATAGAGAAACACACAAACAATACCATCTCTAAAATCAATATTCCCCTCCATAAAAAGAAAATTTGTTGATCATTCAAAAAGTTTGGTTATTCTTGGCACAAATCCTAGATGGCAAAAATTGTGCATTTTGACTCTGGGGAAGATAGTGAGGCTATGTGTCTGCGGAGAGGAGAAGAGGCAGCAAAGGTTGGAGAAATACGTTTAATAATACATCTCCTTGTCAAACCAACCTGGGGAGAGAAAAGAGGTTTTGTCAGTTCCCACACTGTTTCTTTTTTATGTTCATAAGAGGCAGCGGTAATCCATCTAATTTAAAATCATTAACGATTGGATACACGGCAGCAATCTGATCAATGGCATTGTGGGTAATTGTATGCAAACAACTGGAGTGGGGGGCTGATGCTTGGCATGCTGGGAATATGTCTGGTTCCACATTTTATTTATAAATGACATCCCTGCTCATTCTGTTGACAAACCTTTCCCTCTATACAACATAAATTCATTGGAGTGTATGGTCTAGCACCCTAATTTTAGCTGAGACATACAGTACTGCAATAGTTTAAAGAAAGAGGAGACAGGGAACTGAAGCAGCATGCCATAAGTTCGACCTCCTTGTAAAATAACAAAAGTACCAATATAATAATTTTTACTCTCCCAAAATTACTCACTTCCTGGGTGTCGGCGTACTCCAAGCTTACGGATCTCATCATAAACAAAGATCAAGATTCCAAACGGAACAGGTACGAGCCACCACTGGAACCTGTGAAATGGAAAATATTAATATTAAAAAAGTGACCCAATCAAATGAAGCTGTGGCCATTAAAGTGCTAGAGCATATTCC
Source organism: Xenopus laevis (assembly GCF_017654675.1). Taxonomy (NCBI): domain Eukaryota; kingdom Metazoa; phylum Chordata; class Amphibia; order Anura; family Pipidae; genus Xenopus; species Xenopus laevis. The sequence goes on along the minus strand of NC_054384.1, from coordinate 110,048,302 downwards.
TGGCACCCAATAGAATTGGTGTTTTGCTTATTGAATTTAGGGAGGCCCTGGACCTCCAAAGGTGGCCTGAACCAAAAAAGTCCTTTCTTTTGGTTGTCTAGCTCATCCTTACACTTACCGAATGGGCATAAAGTTGAAGACATTTGGCATCCCAGGACAGTAGCAAAGGAAATTACCAAGACACAACTGAAAAACGATGGCAATGACCAAAACCTTATTTCTGTAATAGAAGAGAAATGTGCAGTTGTGATTTATTAATTACAGTTCTGCCAGGTTTGGTTTATGACTTAAAGGGTAACCTTCTTGAAATGTGGTTTAGTATACATTTCTCAAATGAATATACCAAGCAGTACAGAAGGGTGCTATTAAAAAGAAGGGACAGTAAAAAAGAAAGTGAAACCCTAATTCATCTTCACTCTATGATGAAATAAAGTCTTCTAATAGTCCAGACCACGACCATAACTATCTGTTCATGGTTTCTGCAGCCAGAAAGGGAAAAGCTGATGGAGGGCAGGGATTTACCTAAAGAATCCTTGCTGGAAGACAGAGAGACGCCTGGTCTTTCTGATGAGGACATCTGAGATCTGACAAATCTCAATACTGATGAAGAAGACAGTGTAACAGTTGTATTGCTGGTACAGACGTTGGCTGAAGGTCTGCAAGGTAAATCATCATTGTTATAGTAAACATCCCTACTGTGCCCCATGCTCAACTCTCATGGGTCTACATGGAGAACATCAAACGAGTAATCATGGTGGAAACACAAAAGAATTTTATTGTGGTCTGGCTTTACCAAAATGTCCCTTTACAAGCACATATGTAATACTAAACGTGGATGAGGGACCCCACAGTTGAATCCCCTTGGATAAGCTGTGAACTTACCCACTCTTGCCCATAACTGTCTTGCAGATCCTGTAAATGCTGATTTTCCCAGTGAGAGCGAAGGCCCAGCACATAAGCAGGGAACCAGCCTTCTTGGGCCATCACAGTGAAATAATCCACAAAACCAGCGAAGGACTGTATGATACCTGTGCAAAGAAAGACAGGTGTTCTGGATGGAGTTGCGGTTAAACCCTTAGAGGAGTATTTCAGAATAACCAATTTAATTTGCATTGTCTTGAGTTGGGCTAGATATACCTATGGCCTCATATATGGGGCACTGAAGCTGAGAGCCCTTTACTGATGCTATGTAGGTCGTGTGGTGGGACATATTGCGCTGATTGATTGTTTTTGACCTTGGACCAATGATCAAGTAGCAGTAGTAGTCTGGCTTCTGAGCAGAGGTTTGAAATTTCCAATTTGCAAACAGAGGGACTGCTGGGTAGGCACTAAGGAAATATAAAAATCATATATTGTTCTAGAAGAGCAGTGCTTAGTGAGCATTTGGTTTTTGGAAATAGAACTACGGTCTGTCATGGATTCTCCTTTAGGGTAAGGGCACACCTGGCGATTTGGGGAGATTTAGTCGCCTCGTCTTTGCTTCTCCCTAAACGCCTTCCCTCTGTCTTGCGCCGGCTATAATGAAAAGTCGCCTGCGTCATGGTACAAGTGGCACTTCGTATTCAAAAGTCGCCGAAGTTTTTCCTCGTGAGGCAACTTCGGAATACGAAGTGCCGCGTGTGCCATGCCGCAGGCGACTTTCTTTATAGCCGGCGCAAAACAGAGGGAAGGTGTTCGGGGAGATTAAATCTCCCCAAATCGCTAGGTGTGCCCTTACCCTTACAAAGTCCCCTCTGGCTGTTTGCACATTATCCAATTAGGATGGGCCCTGATAATGGCCCAGGATGGGCTCCTGCTGGCAGCTTCCAAGAGTGCATGGAGCCAGATTATCCTCCCCAGAATGCCTTGCCACCTACCAATTTGGAAGTAAGAATACACAGCCAGAGCTTCATTCACCAAACGATCCCGGCGGGGGTTCCTTGGCTTAAGATGCATAATGTCACTTTCTGCCTTCTCGTAGGCCAGGGAGACTGAAGGGAACTGAATGGAAACAGAGAGAGATATGTACTTAACATATAACCCTATTTCAAAACTATGATTCATTGCTTAGAATGGTGTTGAATTAAATGTTCTGCAACCCCCTCCTGTACTACAGGGATTGATAAAACATCCTGGGAGAGGATTACACACCCAATAAATCCGTAATTCCTTCTCTAGACGGTGTAAGTAAAAGCCAATTATCTGGGGAGCAGGGATTCTGAGAAAGTACTCTATATACTTAATTAAGGGTCAAATGTGCCCCATTTATAACACAAATAATGTCTAAATATCAGGAATAAAAATTCATATCTAAACTGGAAACCAGCTGAAGTCAACAATACATTGCAGAGACCCTTCTTGTTGCTTATCTACTCACAATGTCTGTGCACAGCTCAATGAAAAGGATGGTAATGCACCCCAGGGGTAGAGGAACACTTGCTGTGATGTAGATGAGATATGGGGCCAGTTCAGGGATGTTTTTGGTCAGGGTGTACGCAATGGACTTCTTAAGGTTGTCAAAGATGAGACGCCCTGGGAGGCAAGCACACATGTCATTTATGTATACAGTATATGGTCAAGAACAACTGTAAGTCTAAGGAATATCCCATTTTAACTTCATGGCATCACAGCTTCCATACTCTGCCAAATGAATGCATCTCAAGGTCCATGGAAGCAACTAAAGGCCAATGTGTTTGACCATCCTGCTTTAAAACCAAGATAAAGTGCAGAACATCCAGATGGGGATTCCAGAGATCCTATTCTATTCCAGAACTCACCTTGTTCCACCCCAGTCACAATGGATGCAAAGTTGTCATCCAACAAAATCATGTCCGCTGCATTCTTGGCAGCATCAGATCCAGCAATGCCCATAGCCACGCCAATGTCAGCTTTCTTTAAGGCAGGAGAGTCATTGACACCATCACCAGTGACTGCCACAATGGCCCCCTAAGCAAAGAACGAGGAGCTTAGCTTGTACTAACTTTACTGATTTGCATCTTAACTAAAATATTGATAAAATATTGATCTCCGTTATATATATATAATGTTCTTCAAATCTTCTGTATTTTCATTTAATTAGTTATTTTATGTTTGTACCAGTTTCTGGCAACTCTCCACAATGATGAGCTTCTGTTGAGGGGAGGTCCGGGCAAACACCATCTCAGGATGCAACTTGAGAGCTTCTACTAGCTCCTCACTGGACATTTCCTTCAACTGGCCACCATTAATGACACAGGCACGGGCATCACTGCAGAGACACATGTGACATCACTTAAGGTGCATGTACTTTGGTTTTACATATGGATAAAAATGCAAGTTGTGGCTTTGCCTTGATCTAGTTGAGTTGTTGCCACAACCCTACTTGACTAACTACATTGCCTTTAACCAAGTAAAAACATATTTGCACTGCATCTGAACTGTTGAGAGGTAAGTCCTGAGACTCCTGACTATACCATGGGGCCAACCATGACCATGAACAGGTTTGTCCTTCTTTTGGAAGAGTTTAATCAATATACGACCTGCATCCTCCAGTTAATATTGCATTACTGCTCCCTATAACCCTCTTCAGCTCTCTGCTGACCCAGCACGTATGTAACCATTCCTAGGAATGTTTATTCCACCAGTTTAATGGCAATACCGTTTGTTAACTTGCTCCACAGGAATGCGCAGGCGGGCTGCAATGTCTTCCACTGTCTCGCTACCCTCAGAGATGATACCCACACTTGCAGCAATGGCTTTGGCTGTGATTGGATGGTCTCCAGTAACCATGATAACCTGAAGAACAAACAAACCAACCAAAACTCATTTTACAACTTGATCATCGGAGGGAATATTTATGGAGGAGATACTGGAACAGATTACGGAAGAACTGATCCAGAGTAGGGAAGCCAATGTGATACATTAGGAATTTGCTAAAGCTTTAGATCTATTGTAGGAGTTATAGGTGGTCTATTCTGGAGAGCCAGTACATATTTGTAGATGTTAATATGAAATATTAGCCAAGAATTCCCCTTGCCATACCCTGATTCCAGCAGTCCGGCACTTCATGACAGCATCGGGCACAGTGGCACGTGGTGGGTCAATCATGGAAATTAATCCAGCAAAGCACAAGTCGTTGGTGGGGAAATTCATTTCTTCTGTGTCAAAGTTAAAACCTCTGGGATATTCTTTCTCATTCAGGTAAAGGTGGCAAAAACCTAAAATAAATGACAATTTATGGATTCACAGTATGAAATTTTGTTTCTAGATTATCTAAATTGGTGCTTGGGCCAATGATCATACTTATAAATGATCAGCTCAGTTTGATAACCAATATCTTTTAATGGGCAATTTTACTTGTCAAATCTGCATCTCTTCTGCAAACAAATTATATTTTTGTTTTTTTTAATAGGGGTTAGGCGTTTCCTACAATACCCTCCTTACCCAGCACTCTTTCTCCTAGGCCTCCCAAGTCCATGTAAGCTGTCTGGAAAGCCTCCTTCCACTGCTCATCCAGAGGCAGTTCCTGCCCTTTTATCATGATGGTAGAGCATCTTTCTAGGATACGTTCTGGGGCTCCCTTCATCACCAACAGATAACGGAGATCTAACGGATCCTGCAGCTCATGAATAGACAGCTGTGGGAGGACACAAAATAAATTACTCAAACAACTACCCTTGGTGGCCCAATTGTCATAAACCATGACTCTGCCAAGTTATTAGTGGCCGTTGCAGCAACTGGATCATAAAACATAGGCTCACCCCAATTTTTCAGTAAATTCATAATGGACAGGCCCATGTTTCAGGGTACAGTTCTGATAAACTGCGGAACTGGCGCCTCATCATTATTGTTTCATACAAATGTCTCTGTACCTTAGTGAAACAAGACTCACTTGGAATTTGTTGGTTGAGTTGAAGGGCACCTCTGTCACCTTCTTAAATCGTTCTCTGTACTCCATGACGTTGCCGACTGTGATCTCTGAGAACTTCACGAGAGCTGTCTCAGAAGCGTCTCCAATCACAATTCTCTGTAAGATCATATGACTTGTTATTGCATGCCGATCAAGTGCCTGAAGGCAATGCTTATACACCGTGTATTTATATATGTAAAGGTTAATAAATGCATTTACAACACTTTTTCATATAAGGACACTGCCTAAAATTAACTGAAGTATAACCTAAAGCAGGCCCAGACTAGGATTCAGAATAGTACCTGGCATTTCAAGTGCACAAAGGCCCAAACAGCCCCCCCCCAGTCTTCTAAATTAAGACATTTTACAGAAGCCCCTCTGCCATTTGCCAGAATCCCCAAATTGCTTACCCAGACCTGACTTAAAGGCTTTGTCCATTTAGGCAACTTGGGCCCTTAATCATAAAACTCTATAGTGTCGGCAACAAGGGAGACTGTCCAAAAGATTTGTTCAAAAGGGTAAAATTATACCATTTTGCCATTGTGTTGACATTTGATGGAGCTCATTCTAATAGATTATTTGAATCTGTCTAGTTCATTTGGATCTGACCAAACCAGATAAAAATATAAGAATTTCTTGTAGATAACTGCAGAATGTAATTTCTCTCGGTATGACCATATTTTTCTGGTTGCCTTACTTTTGGAACTGGAATTCCATCCTGTCCAGATTTAAAAAATGCTCTGTTGCAGAGACTAACAACCTTGCTCAGGGCTCTCCATGTATCTGAAGTCTGATCAAAACTTTGACCTAAAAAAGAAAAAAACACATTAATGACATTATCATTAAAATGAAAATCATATTATGCATAAATGATTATGGTTGTTGCTAATATCTCAGTGTAGGGTGTTAAAAGATTATACCAGACAAACCCTAATCCTAAGGAACCAACACTAATGTAGATGGAACAGGAAGTATTGCGGGTAATTTCTCCATTAATCTAATCTGCCACCCTAGTCCTTCTCAGATAAATCTTCACATGCCTTAGGGTTGGAAAACAAGATGGAATCCTAGACATTTTATGAACCATTTATGCCCAACAGAAATCAAATGGCACCTCCTCAGCTTTACCTGACTGATCTTCAGTGGTGTCAGCTGAGTGGATCTGGTTGTCAAACCACAAGTGGGAGACAGTCATCCGGTTCTGAGTCAAAGTCCCAGTCTTGTCAGAACAGATCACAGATGTTGAACCCAAGGTTTCCACAGCTTCCAGGTTCTTGACCACGCAATTCTTCCTGGCCAGACGCTTGGCAGTCAGTGACAGACACACCTGTCCGGGCAAAAACAAGGGATGAGAAAGAAACCCTTGGGCCAACTGGCTTCTTTTGTCAAAACATTTTAAGGAACTGTGTTCTTTGCGTTCCATTTATTTTCAATATTTTTTGTGGTCTGAACTAGAAGAACAAGAATGCTTCCGTGTGCAGAAGTGGAATCAAGAAATATAGACAACTTGTTACGGTGCTGGTCGTACTGTGCATTACCTTGTGTAAAGTTAGAAGGTTGGACTTGATAACTTGTTGGATAATCACCAAACTGCAACCTAGGTAACCAAGTAACTAACGCACATTCGAATATATATAATGCACATCAAATATAAAACCACAATAACTGCATTAGAGTGATAGTGCAGAGATTGGAAGCCTCACCGTGACCGTAGCCAGCAGACCCTCAGGGACATAAGCTACCACAATAGCCATAAAGAAGACCATGGCCCTTAGGAATGGATAACCGATCACCATGGCAACAACGAAGAAGGTGGCCCCGAAGAAGATGGCAAGTCCAGCGATGATGTCCACAAAGTGCTCAATCTCTATAGCGATGGGAGTCTTCTCATTTCCCACACCGGATGCCAGGGTTGCAATTCGTCCAATGATGGTGCGGTCTCCTGTGTTGATAATGATTCCTGTGGCAGTGCCTGGGTAGAAGGAAGCATGAATTTAGTAAAAAGCGTAACGTCTTTGGTTTGGAAAATGGTAACCGCAATCATACAGTCCCCTGCTGCTCTTCTTACCAGTCTAACTGGTCTATTCTGTCTCCAGTGCTAACAGAGCCTCTTCTCCAGTAGAGCATAATGCATGTCTCATCAAAGCTCTTAAATATAATGTGTATGTTGATATATAGATATATTTATGCTAACACCTGAAATTCATACAAACTGCTTCCTATCTCCTCCTGGATAGATCAACACCATTGTAACTAAAAACCAGCAGAAACAAGAACTGATCATCTTTCCTCCTGAACCTGCCCATAGTTGCCCCTGTACTAGAACCAGCAATGCAATGCTTGTTAATTAACTCATTTATTATTGCAGCTGATAGCCTTACCCTCCAGGCACATGGTGGAAAAGAATGCAATGTTTCTTGTCTCGAGGGGACTCTCGTGAGTATATTCTGGGGATCGAGTCTGGGGTTCTGACTCCCCTGTCAGAGATGAATTATCAACCTATATGAATATAAACAAAGAAATGGTATATACAAACACTGAATATAAGCAGCGGTCCTGTCCTGCTTTATGGCAGCTGAGATTCTAGCTATCTGTATAACAGAACATTCTGTCCCAGTGGCTGCACAGATCCTATCTGATCCCCATTGTAAGCAGCAGTCCTGTCCTGCTTTATGGCAGCTGAGATTCTAGCTATCTGTATAACAGAACATTCTGTCCCAGTGGCTGCA